>NW_025207595.1:0-3703 GCF_004010195.1 Chiloscyllium plagiosum | reverse complement strand
AAACAGGGTTCAGACAGAGCAGTGGAGGGAAACAGGATAGCCAGAAGGGACCTGAAGAAAGGGATTAGGAGAGCTAAGAAAGGGCATTAAAAATCTTTGGCGGATAGGATCAAGGATAACCCAAAGGTATTTTATGCGTATGTGAGAAACATAAGAATGACGAGAACGAGGGTAGGTCCGATCAAGGACAGTAGTGAGAGACTGTGAATTGAGTCGGAAGAGATAGGAGAGGTCTTGAATGACTAATTGTCTTCAGTATTTACGAACGAGAGGGACCGTATTGTTGAAGAGGAGAGTGTGAAACGGACTGGTAAGCTAGAGGAGATACTTGTTAGGAAGGAAGATGTGTTGGACATGTTGAACAACTTGAGGATAGACAAGTCCCCCGGACCTGACTGGATATATCCTAGGATTATGTGGGAAGCAAGAGAGTAAATTGCAGTACTGTTGGCAATGATCTTTTCGTTTTCACTGTCAACGGGGGTGGTGCCAAGGGCCTGGAGAGTGGCGAATGTTGTGCCCCTGTTCAAAAAAGGGAATAGGGATAACCCCGGGAATTACAGGCCAGTTAGTCTTACTTTGGTGGTAGGCAAAGTAATGGAAAGGGTACTGAGGGATAGGATTTATGCGTACCTGGAAAGACACTGCTTGATTTGGGACAGCCAGCACGGATTTGTGAAGGGTAAGTCTTGCCTCACAAGTCTTATTGAATTCTTTGAGGAGGTGACCAAGCATGTGGATGAGAGTAGAGCAGTGGGTGTAGTATACATGGATTTTAGTAAGGCATTTGATAAGGTTCCCCATGGTAGGCTTATGCGGAAAGTCAGGAGGCATGGGATAGAGGGAAATTTGGCCAATTGGATAGAAAACTGGCTAACCGCTCGAAGTCAGAGAGTGGTGGTAGATGGTAAATATTCAGCCTGGAGCCCAGTTACAAGTGGAGTTCCGCAGGGATCAGTTCTGGGTCCTCTGCTGTTTGTAATTTTTATTAATGACTTGGATGAGGGAGTCGAAGGGTGGGTCAGAACATTTGCAGATGATACGAAGATTGGTGGAGTTGTGGATAGTGAGGAGGGTAGTTGTCGGTTGCAAAGGGACTTAGATATGATGCAGAGCTGGGCTGAGGAGTGGCAGATGGAGTTCAACCCTGCCAAGTGTGAGTTTGTCGATTTTGGAAAGACACATAAGAATGCGGAATACAGGGTTAACAGTAGGGTTCTTAGTGAGGTGGAGGAACAGAGGGATCTTGGAGTCTATGTTCATAGATCTTGGAAAGTTGCCACTCAGGTGGATAGAGCTTGTAAGAAGGCCTATGGTGTATTAGCATTCATTAGCAGAGGGGTTGAATTCAAGAGTCGTGAAGTGATGTTGCAACTGTACAGGACTTTGGTTAGGCCACATTTGGAGTACTGTGTGCAGTTCTGGTCGCCTCACTTTAGGAAAGATGTGGAAGCTTTGGAGAGGGTGCAGAGAAGATTTACCAGGATGTTGCCTGGAATGGAGAATAGGTTGTACGAGGATAGGTTGAGAGTGCTAGGTCTTTTCTCGTAGAGGTTTATAAGATTATCAGAGGAATAGATAGAGTAGACAGTCAGAAACCTTTTCCCCGGGTACAACTGAGTGTTACAAGGGGACATAAGTTTAAGGTGAAGGGTGGACGGTATAGGGGAGATGTCAGGGGTGGGTGCTTTACCCAGAGAGTGGTGGAAGCATGGAATGCGCAGCCTGTGGGAGTGGTAGAGTCAGAATCTTTGGTGACCTTTAAGCGGCAATAGTATAGTTACATGGATGGGTGCTTAAGCTAGGACAAATGTTCAACACAACATCTTGGCCGAAGGGCCTGTTCTGTGCTGTATTGTTCTATGTTCTATGTTCTAATATCCGTACTCCAGTTCTCTGGCACCTCTCCTGTGGACAGATTCGACTTATGTCTTTGACTCAGAAGATTTACAACGTTTCTCTCACAACAGCCTATGATTCAACTCATCCAGACATGCCAATGAGTCCAGTTTCATACCAGCCAGTGTCTCCATCCCTACTTTCATATTAATCTGGTCAAGAGATTGATTTCTGCACCTGGCTCCTCCACTTCTCTGAATCGAAGGCTCACCACAATATCTCGTTTTTTTTCTGAGACAATTCCTTTCTTCTAATGCAATTTTAATATTTTTTTTAACTGTCGTTGTGTCTTCTTTCTTTTGTGCTGTTTGGTCTGTGGTGAGTATTTGTACAACTTACATGCCGTAGTTTTTATTTAAACAACAGACATTGCCTCTCTTCCTTACATGTTTGTCATGTACTTTTGCAGTTCGCTGAAGTGATCTAACGCCTTATACGTTTATAATAAACAAAAAGTTGGCTGACAGAACACTGCAAGCCAGGCAGCATCAAGAGTTGGAGACGTCCACGTTTTGGGCTAACTCTTCTTCAGGACTGTGGTTGGATGTAAAGTGAACTGCAGATAAAAGAGGTGGCGGGGGCAGTGTCGTGAAGTGGGCGTATATGAAGACAGGTAGAGGGTACCACCTGGTTGGTCATTGGGGAAGGGAGATGAAGCCTGCAGGTGTGTGGGAGGATTGAAGGGAGGGGAAGGGGCAGGGAAGGAATTCGAGTGATGGGATGGGAAGTTATTGGAAATTGAAAAACTCAATTTTGAAAACTCTGAGCTGCAGGTTGCCCAAGCGAAACAACCAATTTTCCTTTAGGTTCATTATGGCTGTAGAAGTGGCGAAGGATCGTTGAGTCTGTATGGGAGTGAGAAGGCGATTTAAAAGTGTAGTGGCAGGGAACACCGTTCGTCGCCTGCAGGCCCAGCTGTGATGCTTGGCGAACTGTTCCCTAATTTTACGTTTGAACTCCCCGATGCAAAGAAGACCACATCACGAGCACCTGATGCAATTAACTATGCAGAGAGGCATGTCAACATCTGTTTCACATGGATGCACTTCTTGGGGTTCCGAAAGGATGTGAGGGGTTGCTGTACGGGCATGTTTTGTGCCTTTTCCGGTTGCAGTGGAAAGTCTCTGGGGATTCGGGAGGATTGGTGGGTAGAGTTGAGCAAACCAATGACTGGCAAAGGGAATGATCCTGGTGGAAGTCAGAGAGGGAAGGTGAGGGGAATATGTCCTTGCAGGAGTGGTCTGATGGAAGTTGGCGAAAGTGTTTAAGTATGATGTCTTGGATACGGAGACTGATGCGTTCGTAGGTGAGGGCAAGGGGTGGCTGTATGTTTATTGCGCTCAGAAAGTGGTATTTCAGGCAGTGGAAAGGGGAATGGAGTTGATGCGGGGAGTTCTATTGAATTACGGAGGGAGAAAAGCACGTTGTTCGAAATAGGTGGCAATCTGGAGTGCTCACGAGTAGAACGTCTCCTCGTGTGAGCAGGTGCAGCGGGATGGAGGACCTGGGAGAATGGGATGGAGCTCTTGAAGGATACTGGGTGGCAGAAGTTGTAATCCAGGTATTTAATGGGGGTCTGTAGGTTTATCATAAGCGTCCCTTTGGAGACAGTCACCCAAAGTGGAAATGGAGTGGTCAAAAAAGTGGAGGGAGGTGTCCGAAATGGAACAAATGAATTTGACGACAAGGTGGAAATGATGGATGAAGATTAGATTAGATTTGATTCCATTACATTGTGGAAACAGGCCCTTCGGCCCAACAAGTCCACACTACCCGTCGAAGCGCAACCCACCCATACCCCTAC
>NW_025207594.1:10150-13147 GCF_004010195.1 Chiloscyllium plagiosum | reverse complement strand
AGTGACTGAGGTGGGCAGTGTGATAGTGACTGAGGAGGACAGTGAGATAGAGACTGAGGTAGGCAGTGAGATAGTGACTGAGGTGGCCAGTGAGATAGAGACTGAGGTGGGCAGTGAGACAGTGACTGAGGTGGACAGTGAGATAGAGACTGAGGTGGACAGTGAGATAAAGACTGAGATAGACAGTGAGATATTGACTGAGATGGACAGTGAGAGAGTGACTGAGATGGGCAGTGAAATAGAAACTGAGGTGGGCAGTGAGACAGTGACTGAGGTGGGCAGTGTGATAGAGACTGAGGTGGGCAGTGATATAGTGACTGAGATAGACAGTGAGATATTGACTGAGATGGACAGTGAGAGGGTGACTGAGGTGGGCAGTGAGACAGAGACTGAGGTGGGCAGTGTGATAGAGACTGAGGTGGGCAGTGTGATAGAGACTGAGGTGGGCAGTGAGAGAGTGACTGAGGTGGTCAGTGAGATAGAGACTGAGGTGGGCAGTGAGACAGTGACTGAGGTGGACAGTGAGATAGTGACTGAGGTGGACAGTGAGATAGACACTGTGATAGACAGTGAGATAAAGACTGAGGTGGACAGTGAGATAGTGACTAAGATGAAGTGTGAGATATTGACTAAGGTGGGCAGTGAGATAGTGACTGAGGAGGACAGTGAGATAGTGACTGAGGTGGGCAGTGAGATACAGACTGAGGTAGGCAGTGAGATAGTGACTGAGGTGGCCAGTAAGGTAGTGACTGAGGTGGACAGTGAGATAGAAACTGAGGCGGGCAGTGAGGGAGAGACTGATGTGGACAGTGAGATAGTGACTGATGGACAGTGAGACAGTGACAGAGGTGGGCAGTGAAAAAGAGACGGATGTGAGCAGTGAGGTCGAGACTGAGGGAGGCAGTGAGATTGTGACTCAGGTGGACAGTGCAATAGTGACTGAGGTGGGCAGTGAGATAATGACTGAGGTAGACAGTGAGATAGAGACTGAGGTGGGCAGTGAGACAGTGACTGAGGTGGACAGTGAGATAGCGATTGAGGTGGACAGTGAGATAGTGACTGAGATAGACAGTGAGATATTGACTGAGGTGCGCAGTGAGAGAATGACTGAGGTGGGCAGTGAAATAGAAACTGAGGTGGGCAGTGAGACAGTGACTGAGGTGGGCAGTGTGATAGAGACTGAGGTGGGCAGTGAGAGAGTGACTGAGGTGGTCAGTGAGAGAGAAACTGAGGTGGGCAGTGAGACAGTGACGAAGATAGACAGTGAGATAGTGACTGAGGTGGGCAGGAAGATCATGACTGAGGTGGGATGTGAGATAGAGACTGAGGTGGGCAGTGAGACAGTGACTGAGGTGGACAGTGAGATAGTGACTGAGGTGGACAGTGAGATAAACACTGTGATAGACAGTGAGATTAAGACTGAGGTGGACAGTGAGATAGTGACTGAGATGAAGTGTGAGATATTGACTGAGGTGGGCAGTGAGATCGTGACTGAGGTGGACAGTGAGATAGTGACTGAGGTGGGCAGTGAGATAGTGACTGAGGTGGACAGTGACATAGAGACTGAGGTAGGCAGTGAGATAGTGACTGAGGTGGCCAGTGAGATAGCGACTGAGGTGAACAGTGAGACAATGACTGAGGTGGACAGTGAGATAGTGACTGATGGACAGTGAGACAGTGACTGAGGTGGGCAGTGAAAAAGAGACGGATGTGGGCAGTGAGATAGTGACTGAGGTGGACAGTGACATAGAGACTGAAGTAGGCAGTGAGATAGTGACTGAGGTGGCCAGTGAGATAGTGACTGAGGTGAACAGTGAGACAATGACTGAGGTGGACAGTGAGGTACAGACTGAGGTGGGCAGTGAGATAGTGACTGAGGTGGCCAGTAATGTAGTGACAGAGGTGGGCAGTGAAATTGTGACAGAGGTGGGCAGTGAGATAGAAACTGAGGTAGGCAGTGAGGGAGAGACTTAGGTGAGCAGTGAGATAGTGACTGATGGACAGTGAGACAGTGACTGAGGTGGGCAGTGAAAAAGAGACGGATGTGGGCAGTGAGGTAGAGACTGAGGGAGGCAGTGAGATAGTGACTCAGGTGGACAGTGCGATAGTGACCGAGGTGGACAGTGCGATAGTGACTGAGGTGGGCAGTGCAATAGTGACTGAGGTGGGCAGTGAGATAATGACTGAGGTGGACAGTGAGACAGTGACTGAGGTGGACAGTGAGATAGAGACTGAGGTGAGCAGTAAGATAGTGACTGAGGATAGACAGTGAGGTAGAAACTGAGGTGGGCAGTGAGATAGTGACTGAGGTGGGCAGTGAGACAGTGACTGAGGTGGACAGTGAGATAGAGACTGAGGTGGGCAGTAAGTTAGTGACTGAGGTAGACAGTGAGGTAAAACTGAGATGGGCATTGAGACAGTGACAGAGGTGGGCAGTGAGATAGAGACTGAGGTAGGCAGTAAGATAGTGAATGAGGTGGGCAGTAAGTTAGTGACGGTGGTAGACAGTGAATTAGTGATTGAGATGGAAAATGAGAGAGTGACTGAGGTGGGCTGTGAGACAGTGACTGAGGTGGACAGTGAGATACAGACTGAGGTAGGCAGTGAGATAGTGACTGAGGTGGCCAGTAAGATAGTGACTGAGGTGGACAGTGAATTAGTGACTAAGGTGGGCAGTGAGATAGTGACAGAGGTGGGCAGTGAGATAGAAACTGAGGTGGGCAGTGAGGGAGAGACTGAGGTGGGCAGTGAGATAGTGACTGATGGACAGTGAGACAGTGACTGAGGTGGGCAGTGAGAAAGAGACGGATGTGGGCAGTGCGGTAGAGACTGAGGTGGGCAGTGAGATAGTGACTGAGGTGGATAGTGAGATAGTGACTGAGGTGGACAGTGAGATAGTGACTGAGATGAAGTGTGAGATATTGACTGAGGTGGGCAGTGAGATAGTGACTGAGGTGGACAGTGAGATAGTGACTGAGGTGGGCAGTGAGATAGTGA
>NW_025207594.1:6382-8868 GCF_004010195.1 Chiloscyllium plagiosum | reverse complement strand
CTGAAATGATGTTGAAGAGATTATGAATAAACTGCATTGTGCTGCACACACACCCTGACCTATCAACCTCAAACAGATTCTAGTGACATTCCCCATTGGGAATTATTTTCAATGTTGAATTATTGATGTGCGATCCCAGTTTGGGAAGTTAATAATTACCTGAGCTGCTGAGGTTTGTGCAGAGCTCTCTTCTGCATCATCTTGGTTTCCATCCCCCTCTGGATTTATGAATGTTGCTGATGAGTTCACACCCACACTGCGTCGTCTTGATAAATATCTCTGATTTGACAAATAAAAAGAGAGGATTTGTTTTCTTGTACATTAATGGGATGTAAACAACACTGAGCATTTATTGCCTCTCCCTGATTGCCCTGGAGGGGGCAGTTGTGAGTCAGAATCGTGAACTATTCCAGGACAGGCTTTTAGGAATACCCAGAGTTCAGTTAGAGAGGGAAATCCAAGTCTTTGATGCAACAACAGGGAAGGAACACACATTGTGTATTACTAAACAAAGCACTCTTTGCTGACTTAGAACCAGACTGTTTGGGAGTCTATCTACAAGTCCCATCAATGTTTCTGCCCCTCAACATTTCACTCACTCCCCAAAAATTCCATGTTATGATTTTCCAAGCCAATATCCTCCCTTAATGCCAATGTTACCTCACCTCCTTTCCCTATTTGTCTGTCATTACATAATTTTGAATACCATTGACATTACCATTTTCATCCTTGTTTAACCTGCAGCCATACCTCCGTAACTGCAACTCTACCATAACCGTAGATATCTTTTGGCATTGGCTGCATTGTTAGACACATGCAATAATTGCAAGAATGTGATCATGGGTAACATTAACCTAACTCGAGATTGGACAGCCCAAACTGGCAATAACACTGTGGAGGAGGAACTCCTGGATTTACAGTCTGATGCTTTTTCGACTCATTCATTGAGAAACCAATCAGAGATCAGATGATCCTAGATTTTTGATGTGTTTTGAGAATGGATTAATTAACAGCTTTGTTTCCGAGATTTCGTTTGCGAAGGGCAAGGAAAAATGACAGAATTGCTTATTAAGGTGAAGAATGAAGATATTGACTTTGAAATATCGGTTGTGAAATGTAACTGAAAGGAACCATGAAGTTCTGAGATCTGAGTTGCCAATGATGGATTGGGAAACCTTACCAACAGAGTTGGCAGTGGATAGGCTACTGTAATATTGACAGATTGTATGTATAAATTACAATGGTTCCTCACATGGACTTAGCACAAATATAAAGCAAGAAATGTGGCTTAACTGGGCATTATAAACACAACACAATCATGGAGACTTTCGATTGGAAGAGGAGTTATAGAAGATCGGCTAAAAATCAGCAAGCCTGAGGAGTAGGAGCAGTTTAGAAATCAGCAAAAATCACAACAGAATGTATTAGTTGGGGGAATAATAATTATGACTAAAACCCTGCAGGGAACATAGAAAACTCAGAGAAGTGTATTAGATGATTCCTGTTGTCTCCAACATGGACTCCGATAGGCTCCGTATTCAAATGTTCATCTATCTAGCCCACCCTTTTATGGACCATGAGGCGTTTGATGTTTCAGTATACACAGCCCACACATTACAATGTTACACATTGTATACATGAAAAATGGAACAGAGCACATCTCAGACACCCCCCCTCCCACTCTATGCCCTGTTCCAAGTATCGACAAACTGAGGTGGACAGTGAGATAGAGACTGAGGTGGACAGTGAGATAGAAACTGAGGTGGGCAGTGAGACAGTGATGAAGATGGACAGTGAGACAGTGACTGAGGTGGGCAGTAAGGTCGTGACTGAGGTGGACAGTGAGATAGTGGCTGAGATGGACAGTGAGTTAGTGACTGAGGTGGGCAGTAAGATAGTGACTGAGGTGGACAGTGAGATAGAGACTGAGGTGGACAGTGAGATAGAAACTGAGGTGGGCAGTGAGACAGTGATGAAGATGGACAGTGAGACAGTGACTGAGGTGGGCAGTAAGGTCGTGACTGAGGTGGACAGTGAGATAGTGACTGAGATGGACAGTGAGTTAGTGACTGAGGTGGGCAGTGTGATAGTGACTGAGGGGGACAGTGAGATAGAGACTGAGGTGGGCAGTGAGACAGTGACTGAGATGGACAGTGAGATAGTCACTGTGATAGTCTGTGAGATAAAGAATGAGGTGGACAGTGAGATAGTGACTGAGATGGACAGTGAGTTAGTGACTGAGGTGGGCAGTGAGATAGTGACTGAGGGGGACAGTGAGATAGAGACTGAGGTGGACAGTGAGATAGAAACTGAGGTGGGCAGTGAGACAGTGATGAAGATGGACAGTGAGACAGTGACTGAGGTGGGCAGTAAGGTCGTGACTGAGGTGGACAGTGAGATAGTGACTGAGATGGACAGTGAGTTAGTGACTGAGGTGGGCAGTGTGATAGTGACTGAGGGGGACAGTGAGATAGAGACTGAGGTGG
>NW_025207594.1:4759-6364 GCF_004010195.1 Chiloscyllium plagiosum | reverse complement strand
TGGTCAGTAAGGTCATGACTGAGATGGACAGTGAGACAGTGACTGAGGTGGTCAGTAAGGTCGTGACTGAGATGGACAGTGAGATAGTGACTGAGGGGGACAGTGAGACAGTGACTGAGATGGACAGTGAGATAGTCACTGTGATAGTCTGTGAGATAAAGAATGAGGTGGACAGTGAGATAGTGACTGAGATGAAGAGTGAGATATTGACTGAGGTGGGCAGTGAGATAGTGAATGAGGTGGGTAGTGTGATAGTGACTGAGGTGGACAGTGAGATAGAGACTGAGGTAAGCAGTGAGACAGTGACTGAGGTGGGCAGTGAGATAGTGACTGAGGTGGGCAGTGCAATAGTGACTGAGGTTGGCAGTGAGATAATGACTGAGGTGGACAGTGAGACAGTGACTGAGGTGGACAGTGAGATAGAGACTGAGGTGGGCAGTAAGATAGTGACTGAGGTAGACAGTGAGGTAGAAATTGAGGTGGGCAGTGAGATAGTGACTGAGGTGGGCAGTGCGATAGAGACTGAGGTGTGCAGTGAGACAGTGACTGAGGTGAGCAGTGAGATAGTGACAAAGGTGGGCATTGAGACAGTGACAGAGGTGGGCAGTGAGATAGAGACTGAGGTAGGCAGTAAGATAGTGTATGAGGTGGGCAGTAAGGTAGTGACGGCGGTGGACAGTGAATTAGTGACTGAGGTGGGCAGTGAGTTAGTTACTTTTTTTTTTGCCCTTAATCTCCTGTTTTTTTTTCTACTGCCTAACTGCGGTAATCTCCTGTTTATTTATTTTTTTCTTTTTTTTGGGATTTATTTTTTTTTTAATTTATTTTTTTTTAATTTAACCCCCACACTACCACCTAAGTGCGGTAGTGCTTATTTTATCCCCAGCACCCATGGTGTGTGTGTGTGTGTGTGAGTTAGTTACTGAGGAGGTCAGTGAGATAGTGACTAAAGTGGACAGTGAGATCGCAACTGAGGTGGACAGTGAGAGAGTGATTGAGGTGGGCAGTGAGATAGTGAATGAGGTGGGCAGTGAGATACCGACTGATGGACAGTGAGATAGAGACTGAGGTGCACAGTGAGGTAGTGACTGAGATGGACAGTGAGATAGTGACTGAGGTGGGCAATGAGACAGTGACTGAGGTGAACAGTGAGATAGTGATTGAGCTGGACAGTGAGATGGTCACTGTGATGGACAGTGAGGTAGAGACTGTGTGAGATAGTGACTGAGGTGGACAGTGAGAGAGAGACTGAGGTGGGCAGTAAGGTAGTCACTGAGGTGTACAGTGAATTAGTGACTGAGGTGGGCAGTGAGATAGTGACTGAAGTGGACAGTGAGATAGAGACTGAGGTGGACAGTGAGATCGTGACTGAGATGGACAGTGAGATAGTGACTGAGGTGGGCAGTGAGATAGTGACTGAGGAGGGCAGTGAGATAGAGGGCAGTGAGATAGACTGAGGTGGGCAGTGCGATAGTGACTGAGGTGGGCAGTGCAATAGTGACTGAGTTGGGCAGTGAGACAGTGACTGAGGATGACAGTGAATTAGTGACTGAGGTGGGCAGTGCGATAGTGACTGAGGTGGGCAGTGAGATAGTGACTGAGGTG
>NW_025207594.1:0-4612 GCF_004010195.1 Chiloscyllium plagiosum | reverse complement strand
CAGTGAGACAGTGACTGAGGTGGACAGTGAGATAGACACTGTGATAGACAGTGAGATAAAGACTGAGGTGGACAGTGAGATAGTGACTAAGGTGGACAGTGAGATAGAGACTGAAGTGGACAGTGAGATAGTGACTGAGATGGACAGTGAGATAGTGACTGAGGTGGGCAGGGAGATAGTGACTGAGGTAGGCAGTAAGATAGTGTATGAGGTGGGCAGTAAGGTAGTGACGGCGGTGGACAGTGAATTAGTGATTGAGATGGACAATGAGAGAGTGACTGAGGTGGGCAGTGAGATAGTGACTGAAGTGGACAATGAGATAGAGACTGAGGTGGACAGTGAGATAGTCACTGTGATGGACAGTGAGATAGAGGCTGAGGTGGACAGTGAGATATCAACTGAGATGGGCAGTGAGATAGAGACTGAGGTGGGCAGTGAGATAGTGACTGAGGTGGACAGTGAGAGCGAGACTGAGGTGGACAGTGTAATAGTGACTGTGGTGGGCATTGAGATAGTGACTGAAGTGGGCAGTGAGATAGAGACTGAGGTGGGGAGTGTGATAGTGACTGAGCTTGGCAGTGAGATAGAGATTGAGGTGGATAGTGCGATAGTGACTAGCTGGGCAGTACAGTAGAGAGTGAGGTGGGCAGTGAGATAAAGAGTGACGTCAACAGTGATATAGAGACTGAGGTGGTCAATGAAATAGAGGGTGATGTGGGCATTGAGATAGTGACTGAGGTGGACAGTGCAATAGAGACTGAGGTGGGCATTGAGATAGAGAGTGAGGTGGGCAGTGAGATAGAGAGTGAGGTGTATAGTGAGATAGTGACTGAGGTGGGCAGTGAGATTGAGACTGAGGTGGACTGTGCGATAGCGACTGAGGTGGACAGTGAGATAGTGACTGAGGTGTACCGTGAGATTGAGACTGAGGTGGACTGTGCGATAGTGTCTGAGATGGTCAATGAGATAGAAACTCAGGTGGACAGTGAGATAGTGTCTGAGGTGGACAGTGAGATAGTGACTGAGGTGGACAGTGAGATAGTGGCTGAGGTGTACCGTGAGATTGAGACTGAGGTGGACTGTGCGATAGTGTCTGAGATGGTCAATGAGATAGAAACTCAGGTGGACAGTGAGATAGTGTCTGAGGTGGACAGTGAGATAGTGACTGAGGTGGACAGTGAGATAGTGGCTGAGGGAGGCAGTGAGGTAGTGACTGACGTGGGCAGTTAGAGACTGAGGTGGGCAGTTAGAGACTGAGGTGGGCTGTGACATAGAGACTGAGTTGGGCAGTGAGATAGAGACTGAGTTGGGCAGTGCGATAGAGACTGAGATGGACAGTGCAATTGTGACTAAGGTGGATAGTGAGATAGAGACTGAGGTGGGCAGTGCGAGAGAGAATGAGATGGACAGTGCGATAGAGACCGAGGTGGGCATTGAGATAGAGACTGAGGTGGGCGGTGAGTTAGTAACAGAGGTGGATAGTGAGATGGAGAGTGAGGTGGACAGTGTGTGTTCCATGGCAGCACAGTGAGAACCTGTGAGACGACGTCAGATATTCTCCGGTTGCACATCAATGCTATTAGCAGTGATATAAACTGTGAGAAGGTCAACATCAGTATAGAGAGGGATAGAGAGAGTGAGAGAGAGTGAGTGTGATCTAACCTTTGAGCGCTGTCATTGTTATTTGAAATGTAGCGGCACTGGCTTCCTGTGGTAGTGCTCAGCAGTTTGTTCATGTTGACAGAACATTGGACACTGACCCGCTTCAGCACTGTCCACCTTCTGGGCTGCCAAGTCTCCGGGGTAGCCAGGTCTCTTGATTCACTCAGAAACATTGGCTGCCTCTTGCTAAGCACTGAGCCGCTCAGTTGGCAGGAGACTGAGTTGTCGGGCACACTGCCAGTAAATGCCACTTGACTTCATGTCCTTCATAAAGGTGGCGCTCAGAGTTGGACACAATACTTCAGATGAATTTATTCCTTTTGTACTTTATGGCTTATTGTATAAACATCTGAGTCCTGCTTGACTTTTTAACCACATTCCCAATCCCATATATCTCAGGTGTCTCTTACTGCACCCCCCGTTAGAATTGTACCATCTACAAGGCACAAGTCAGGAGTGTAATGGAATAATCCCCACAGGCCTGGATGACTGCTGTTCCAACAATGCTCAGGAAACTTCACACCATTAGAACAAAGCAGCCAACTGGAGTGTCATCACATTCACAAGCATCCACTCCCACCACCACGGACACTCAGTAGCAGCAGTGTGTACTATGTGCAAGAGACATGGCAGAAATTCACCAAGGCTCCCTTAGACTGCACTTTCCAAACCTATGATCAATGCCACCTAGGACAAGGGCAGCAGATACTTGGGAACACCATCACCTGCAAGTTCCCCTCCAAGCCACTCACCATCCTGATTTGGAAATGTATCATCGTTCCATCATTGATACTGAGTCAAAATTCAGGATTTCTCTCCCTTGTGTGTCAAACTACAGCACTTAGACTACAACAGTTCCAGAAGGCAGCTCACTACCACCTCCATAAGAGCAACTATGGACATTAGCCCAGCGAGCAATTCCCTCAATTCATGATTGAATAACAGAATCAGAATGAAATGTTTTCACTGAAGCCACACAGACTGCAAGTGAATAAAATAAGAAGCAGGGAATTTAAATTACAACTAACCCATCCGTAAGAAGCAAAATAAAGAATGGGACATAAGAGAAGAGACATCTAATTTTTAAAAAAATGTCTGGAACAGAGATTTTCTTCTGAGGGAATAAAACTCCACAGTAATGAAATTATTTTCTCAGAACCAAAGAGTTTTTTCACAAGTAACAGCCATATATTGAACTATTGTAATCCCACTTCCTTCGTAATGCACAAACGCTAACACTTCGACCTTCTTTAGTTGGAAGTAATGGGTAAATATGGCAAGTTCACATCAAGACATCAGTTTCAAGGTTATGGCTATCAGCAATGACCACAACAGAACACCTGAGAGAGGAGCAGGATATCTCTGTCAGCAACTCTAAATCTCAACACTTGATTCTGTATTTGCAGAGACTCGAAGTGGTTAGCACTTTCATATTACAGGGGCCAGTGTTGATACAGGTCATTCCGCTAAAATACGTGTTTTGCCAAAGCAAATTGGCTATAAGGTGATTGACAAATTGTGGATGTTGTTTGGATAACACAACTTTCTACTGAACAGGTATAACAAATTTTTATTAGTGATCTTCCACCGTGTGATTTTCTGTAGTGTGAGGTCGCAAGGAACACAACTGCATATTATAGCAGAACAATCTGTAGTTTTACTACTGTTACAGCGTAACACCTCCCAAATATACGTGATAGTACTCCATAGTTTTATCATTGGTATTCCTTATGTTACAACTTGGTCATTGCAGATGCAGGAATGTTCACGCTTTTAAAATTTACATACAGGTCTTGCTTAAATCGAGTACAGTAATTGTCATTTTGTAGTGGCTAATTGCAGAATACAAGTTTCTAGTATTGTTGATGATTTTGAAGACTAGAAGGAGAAGGAACAGGAATTTCTTTTGTTCACAAAATGCAATGAAATCCGAAATGCGTTCTTGACAAGTGGATTTCTATTTTACTCCCATATTGATCATATTACGATCAAAATGTTTATTCAGCAAACAACTGGATTCTTTATTGCTCATGGATAAGATTTTTAAATTTCAAAATATACTTTATTCATTAAAAATATCTATATATATCATATATATATAATATACACACATAGTCATAAATTCATTCTGTACAGTAGATAAATTGATCAGCAAAACATTCAGTGTTACAGTAATTACAAAGAGTGCTACTGATATCTAGTGACAGAATATTGGGATTACAAGCCATTCAGATGTGTTTTTTTTACTTTCAAACTTCAAATAAACTGGAGCTAAAAAATATTGGTTCGATTCCAAGATGTAACATTGATAATTGCTTATAAATGGAAACCTAAAACATAATGGGAATTACAAAACTTTTTAAACTGCTATGTCATGGTGCTGCTTACTTGGCATTTGCATTGAACAGTCAACATCCAATAGCAATCTGCCAGGTATAGACTTTATCGGTATTCCAAAACAGGTCTGCCTAAATAAGGTTGGTCCCTTGCAGAAGGCTGAGCTGATTTAATGGGACGACTTATTTATTTAGCTCAAGGTTTCTGTACAAAATTTTGTACAATACATGGTTCAGTAAAGTTTGACGAGTGAGTCACTTCATCAGCAGCTGTTTGATTGTAGGGAGGTATGCCCAGTTTTTATAGGTGTATCTGAGTGTTGATGCTCATCGGTGACTGTAATAGATTAAATATCAGCTTCCAATGTCCATTATACCTCATGGTTGAGAGCACTTCTTTTGATCAATTTTTTTTTGTTCAGATAAGACGTTTAATGATCAATGTTCCACAATGAAACATTTAAATGTACAGAGCTTATCAATTACACCAACTTCTCAGATTGGTTTCTTTTTCTTTAACTTCAAAGCCTGGACAATGTAATAAAGAAAGCAAACAGAATGTAGATACTGTTACACGTTTCACAACTTCAGGGTGTTCTTAAACAATTTACAAC
>NW_025207593.1:11047-13145 GCF_004010195.1 Chiloscyllium plagiosum | reverse complement strand
GACGGCAGTGACCAGCAGCCTCGTGTGCAACATGACGACAGATACCAGCAGACAAGTGTGGAAGATGGTGGCAGAGTCCAGCAGCCTCGTGTGAAACATGGTGCCAGAGTCCAGCAGCCTAGAGTGGAACATGTTGGCAGTAACCAGCAGCTTTGTGTGGAACATGATGCAGTGACCAGCAGACTAGTGTGGAACATGATGGTAGTGACCAGCAGCCTACTATGGAGCATGACAGCAGTGACCAGCAGACTAGTGTGGAACATGACGCAGTGACTAGCAACCCAGTGTGGAACGTGATGACAGTGACCAGCAGCCTAGTGTGGAATGTGACAGCAGTGACCAGCAGACTAGTGTGGAACATGATGCAGTAACCAGCAGCCTCATGTGGAACATGTTGCAGTGACCAGCAGCCTCATGTGGAACATGATGACAGGGACCAGCAGACCAGTGTGGAACATGATGGCAGTGACCAGCACACTAGTGAGGAGCATGACAGCAGTAACCAGCAGCCTAATGTGGAATAGGACAGTGGTGACCAGCAGCCTAGTGTGGAACATGATGGCAGTGACTAGCAATCCAGTGTGGAACATGACAGTGGTGACCAGCAGCCTAGAGTGGAACATGATGGCAGTAACCAGCAGCCTTGTGTGGAACATGATGCAGTGACAAGCAGACTAGTGTGGAACATGATGTCAGTGACCAGCAGCCTAGTGTGGAGCATGACAACAGTGACCAGCAGACTAGTGTGGAACATGACGCAGTGACTAGCAACCCAGTGTGGAATGTGATGGCAGTGACCAGCAGCCCAGTGTGGAACATGACGCAGTGACCAGCAGCCTAGAGTGGAACATGATGCAGTAACCAGCAGCTTTGTGTGGAACATAATGCAGTGACAAGCAGCGTCATGTAGAACATGATGGCAGAGACCAGCAGACTAGGGTGGAACATGATGGCAGTGATCAGCACACTAGTGTGGAGCATGACAGCAGTGACCAGCAGCCTCATGTGGAATAGGACAGTGGTGACCAGCAGCCTAGTGTGGATCATGATGGCAGTGACTAGCAACCCAGTGTGGAACATGACAGTGGTGACCAGCAGACTAGTGTGGGACATGATGGCAGTGACCAGCAGCCTCGTGTGGAACATGTTGCCGTGTCCAGCAGCCTAGTGTGGGACATGGTGGAAGTCACCAGCAGCCTGGTGCAGTATATGATGGCAGTGACCAGCAGCCTAGTGTAGAGCATGACAACAGTGACCAGCAGCCTAGTGTGGAGCATGACGCACTGACCAGCAGCCTCGTGTGGAGCATGACGGTAGTGACCAGCAGCCTAGTGTGGAACATGATGCAGTGGCCAACAGCCTCGAGTGGAACATGACGCAGGGACCAGCAGCATATTGTGGAACATGACGCAGTGACCAGCAACTCGTGTGGAGCATGACGCAGTGACCAGCAGCCAAGTGTGGAACGTGATGGCAGTGACCAGCAGCCTAGAATGGAGCATGACGGCAGTGACCAGCAGGCTAGTGTGGAGCATGATGCAGTGACCAGCAGCCTCGTGTGGAGCATGACGCAGTGACCAGCAGCCTCGTGTGGAACATGACGTCAGTGACCAGCAGCCTAGTGTGGAACATGACGCAGTGACCAACAGCCTGATTTGGAACATGACGGAGTGACCAGCAGCCTAGTGTGGAGCATGACGACAATGACCAGCAGCCTCATTTGGAACATGATGGCAGTGACCAGCAGCCTGGAGCGGAGCGTGACAGCAGTGACCAGCAGCCTAATGTGGAACATGACAGCGGTGACCAGCAGCCTAGTGTGGAGCATGATGGCAGTGACCAGCAGACTAGTGTGGAACATGATGGCAGTGACCAGCAAACTATTGTGGAACATGATGGCAGTGACCAGCAGCCCAGTGTGGAACATGACAGTGGTGACCAGCAGACTAGCGTGGGACATGACAGCAGTGACCAGCAGCCTTGTGTGGAACATGATGGCAGTGACTAGCAACCCAGTGTGGAACATGACGTGATGGTAATGATCAGCAGCCTCGTGTGGAGCATGACGCAGTGACCAGCAGCCAAGTGTGGAACGTGA
>NW_025207593.1:8800-11014 GCF_004010195.1 Chiloscyllium plagiosum | reverse complement strand
CCCAGTGTGGAACATGACAGTGGTGACCAGCAGACTGGTGTGGGACATGATGGTAATGATCAGCAGCCTCGTATGGAGCATGACGCAGTGACCAGCAGCCAAGTGTGGAACGTGATGGCAGGGAACAGCAGCCTCGTGTGGAATATGACGCAGTGACCAGCAACTCGTGTGGAACGTGATACAGTGACCAGCAGCCAAGTGTGGAACGTGATGGCAGTGACCAGCAGACTAGAGTGCAGCATGACACACTGACCAGCAGCCTCGTGTGGTACATGATGCAGTGACCAGCAGCCTTGCGGGGAACATGATGGCAGTGACTAGCAACCCAGTGTGGAACATGACAATGGTGACCAGCAGACTAGTGTGGGACATGATGGTAGTGACCAGCAGCCTCGTGTGGAACATGTTGCAGTGTCCAGCAGCCTAGTGTGGGACATGGTGGCAGTCACCAGCAGCCTGTTGCAGTATATGATGGCAGTGACCAGCAGACTAGTGTGGAACTTGATGCAGTGACCAGCAGCCTAGTGGGGAACATGACAGCAGTGACCAGCAGCCTCGTGTGGAACATGATGGCAGTGACCAGCAGCCTAGTGTGGAGCATGACGGCAGTGACCAGCAGCCTAGTGAGGAGCATGACGCACTGACTAGCAGCCTCGTGTGGAGCATGACGGTAGTGACCAGCAGCCTAGTGTGGAACATGACGCAGTGGCCAACAGCCTCGAGTGGAACTTGACGCAGTCGCCAGCAGCCTAGTGTGGAACATGACGCAGTGACCAGCAACCCGTGTGGAATATGACGCAGTGACCAGCAGCCAAGTGTGGAACGTGATGGCAGTGACCAGCAGCCTAGAATGGAGCATGACGGCAGTGACCAGCAGCCTAGTGTGGAGCATGGCGAAGTGACCAGCAGCCAAGTGTGGAGCATGACGCAGTGACCAGCAGCCAAGTGTGGAACATGATGGCAGTGACCAGCAGCCTCCATGACGAAGTGACCAGAAGCCTCGTGTGGAACATGACGGCAGAGTCCAGCAGCCTCGAGTGAAACATGGTGCCAGAGTCCAGCAGCCTAGAGTGGAACGTGTTGGCAGTAACCAGCAGCTTTGTGTGGAACATAATGCAGTGTCCAGCAGACTAGTGTGGAACATGATGGTAGTGACCAGCAGCCTACTGTGGAGCATGACAGCAGTGACCAGCAGACTAGTGTGGAACATGACGCAGTGACTAGCAACCCAGTGTGGAATGTGATGGCAGTGACCAGCAGCCCAGCGTGGAACATGACGCAGTGACCAGCAGCCTAGAGTGGAACATGATGCAGTAACCAGCAGCTTTGTGTGGAACATAATGCAGTGACGAGCAGCGTCATGTGGAACATGATGGCAGGGACCAGCAGACTAGGGTGGAACATGATGGCAGTGATCAGCACACTAGTGTGGAGATTGACGACAGTGACCAGCAGCCTAGTGAGGAGCATGACGCACTGACCAGCAGCCTCGTGTGGAGCATGACGGTAGTGACCAGCAGTCCTAGTGTGGAACATGACGCAGTGACCAGCAGCCAAGTGTGGAACGTGATGGCAGTGACCAGCAGCCTAGAATGGAGCATGACGGCAGTGACCAGCAGCCTAGTGTGGAGCATGGCGAAGTGACCAGCAGCCAAGTGTGGAACATGACGCAGTGACCAGCAGCCAAGTGTGGAACATGATGGCAGTGACCAGCAGCCTCGTGTGGAGCATGACGCATTGACCAGCAGCCTAGTGTGGAACATGACGCAGTGACCAGCAGCCTCGTTTGGAACATGACGGCAGTGACCAGCAGCCTAGTGTGGAACATGACGCAGTGACCAGCAGCCTCGTTTGGAACATGATGGCAGTGACCAGCAGCCTGGAGCGGAGCATGACAGCAGTGACCAGCAGCCTAGTGTGGAACATGACAGCGGTGACCAGCAGCCGAGTGTGGAGCATGATGGCAGTGACCAGCAGCCTCGTGTGGAGCATGACGCAGTGACTAGAAGCCTCGTGTGGAACATGACGGCAGAGTCCAGCAGCCTAGTGTGGAACATGACGCAGTGACCAGCAGCCTCATTTGGAACATGATGGCAGTGACCAGCAGCCTGGAGCGGAGCATGACAGCAGTGACCAGCAGCCTAGTGTGGAACATGACAGCGGTGACCAGCAGCCGAGTGTGGAGCATGATGGCAGTGACCAGCAGACTAGTGT
>NW_025207593.1:6075-8754 GCF_004010195.1 Chiloscyllium plagiosum | reverse complement strand
GTGTGGAACATGATGGCAGTGACTAGCAACCCAGTGTGGAACAGGACGTGATGGCAATGATCAGCAGCCTCGTGTGGAGCATGACGCAGTGACCAGCAGCCAAGTGTGGAACGTGATGGCAGTGACCAGTAGCCTCGTGTGGAACATGACGCAGTGACCAGCAACTCGTGTGGAGCATGACGCAGTGACCAGCAGCCAAGTGTGGAACGTGATGGCAGTGACCAGCAGCCAAGTGTGGAACATGATGGCAGTGACCAGCAGCCTTGTGTAGTACATGATGCAGTGACCAGCAGCCTAGTGGGGAACATGATGGCAGTGACTAGCAACCCAGTGCGGAACATGACAATGGTGACCAGCAGACTAGTGTGGGACAATGGCGAAGTGACCAGCAGCCAAGTGTGGAACATGTTGCAGTGTCCAGCAGCTTAGTGTGGGACATGGTGGCAGTCACCAGCAGCCTGGTGCAGTATATGATGGCAGTGACCAGCAGACTAGTGTGGAACTTGATGCAGTGACCAGCAGCCTAGTGGGGAAAATGACAGCAGTGACCAGCAGCCTCGTGTGGAACATGATGGCAGTGACCAGCAGCCTAGTGTGGAGCTTGACGACAGTGACCAGCAGCCTCGTGTGGAGCATGACGGTAGTGACCAGCAGCCTAGTGTGGAACATGACGCAGTGGCCAACAGCCTCGAGTGGAACTTGACGCAGTGGCCAACAGCCTAGTTTGGAACATGACGCAGTGACCAGCAACTCGTGTGGAACATGACGCAGTGACCAGCAGCCAAGTGTGGAACGTGATGGCAGTGACCAACTGCCTAGAATGGAGCATGACGGCAGTGACCAGCAGCCTAGTGTGGAGCATGGCAATGTGACCAGCAGCCTCGTGTGGAGCATGACGCAGTGACTAGCAGCCAAGTGTGGAACATGATGGCAGTGACCAGCAGCCTCGTGTGGAGCATGACGCAGCGACCAGAAGCCTCGTTTGGAACATGACGGCAGTGACCAGCAGCCTAGTGTGGAACATGACGCAGTGACCAACAGCCTAGTGTGGAACATGACAGCGGTGACCAGCAGCCTAGTATGGAGCATGATGGCAGTGACCAGCAGACTATTGTGGAACATGATGGCAGTGACCAGCAGCCCAGTGTGGAACATGACAGTGGTGACCAGCAGACTGGTGTGGGACATGATGGTAGTGATCAGCAGCCTCATGTGGAATTTGATGCAGTGACCAGCAGCCTATGTGGGACATGGTGGCAGTCACCAGCAGCCTGGTGCAGTATATGATGGCAGTGACCAGCAGACTAGTGTGGAACATGATACAGTGACCAGCAGCCTAGTGTGGAGCATGACGCAGTGACCAGCAGCCTAGAGTGCAGCATGACACAGTGACCAGCAGCCTCGTGCGGTACATGATGCAGTGACCAGCAGCCTAGTGGGGAACATGACGGCAGTGACCAGCAGCCTCGTGTGGAACATGATGCAGTAACCAGCAGCCTGGTGCAGAATATGATGGCAGTGATCAGCCGACTAGTGTGGAACATGATGCAGTGACCAGCAGCCCAGTGGGGAACATGACGGCAGTAACCAGTAGCCTGGTGCAGAATATGATGGCAGTGACCAGCAGCCTCGTGTGGAACATGATGGCAGTGACTAGCAGCCTAGTGTGGAGCATGACGGCAGTTAAAAGCAGCCCAGTGTGGAACATGATGCAGTGACCAGCAGCCCAGTGGGAAACATGACGGCAGTGCCCAGCAGCCTCGTGTGGAACATTACGCAGTGACCAGCAGCCTAGAGTGGAACATGATGGCAGTAACCAGCAGCCTTGTGAGGAACATGATGCAGTGACCAGCAGACTAGTGTGGAACATGCTGGCAGTGCCCAGCAGCCTAGTGTGGAGCATGACGACAGTGACCAGCAGCCTCGTGTGGAACATGACGCAGTGACTAGCAACCCAGTGTGGAACGTGATGGCAGTGACCAGCAGACTAGTGTGGAACATGACGCAGTGACCAGCAGCCTAGAGTGGAACATGATGCAGCTTTGTGTGGAACATAATGCAGTGACCAGCAGCCTCATGTGGAACATGATGGCAGGGACCAGCAGGCTAGTGTGGAACATGATTGCAGTGATCAGCACACTAGTGTGGAGCATGACAGCAGTGACCAGCAGCCTAATGTGGAATAGGACAGTGGTGACCAGCAGCCTAGTGTGGAATATGATGGCAGTGACTAGCAACCCAGTGTGGAACATGACAATGGTCACCAGCAGACTAGTGTGGGACATGATGGTAGTGACCAGCAGCTTCGTGTGGAACATGTTGCAGTGACCAGCAGCCTAGTGTGGGACATGGTGGAAGTCACCAGCAGCCTGGTGCAGTATATGATGGCAGTGACCAGCAGACTAGTGTGGAACTTGATGCAGTGACCAGCAGCCTAGTGGGGAATATGACGGCAGTGACCAGCAGCCTTGTGTGGAACATGATGCAGTAACCAGCAGCCTGGTGCAGAATATGATGGCAGTGACCAGCAGCCTAGTGTGGAACATGATGGCAGTGACCAGCAGCCTAGTGTGGAGCATGACGACAGTGACCAGCAGCCTAGTGAGGAGCATGACGCAGAGACCAGCAGCCTCGTGTGGAGCATGATGGTAGTGACCAGCAGCCTAGTGTGGAACATGA
>NW_025207593.1:0-4774 GCF_004010195.1 Chiloscyllium plagiosum | reverse complement strand
TGACCAGCAGCCTAGTGTGGAGCATGATGCAGTGACCAGCAGCCTAGAGTGGAACATGATGCAGTAACCAGCAGCTTTGTGTGGAACATAATGCAGTGACCAGCAGAGTATTGTGGAACATGATGGCAGGGACCAGCAGACTAGTGTGGAACATGATGGCAGTGACCAGCAGCCTAGTGTGGAGTATGACGACAGTGACTAGCAACCCAGTGTGGAGCATGACGCAGTGACCAGCAGCCTCATTTGGAACATGACGGCAATGACCAGCAGCCTTGTGTGGAACATGATGGCAGTGACTAGCAACCCAGTGTGGAACATGACAGTGGTGACCAGCAGACTGGTGTGGGACATGATGGTAGTGATCAGCAGCCTCGTGTGGAATTTGATGCAGTGACCAGCAGACTAGTGTGGAACATGATGGCAGTGACCAGCAGCCTAGTGTGGAGCATGACGACAGTGACCAGCAGCCTCGTGTGGAACATGACACAGTGACTAGCAACCCAGTGTGGAGCATGACGCAGTGACCAGCAGCCTCATTTGGAACATGACGGCAATGACCAGCAGCCTAGTGTGGAGCATGATGCAGTGACCAGCAGCCTAGAGTGGAACATGATGCAGTAACCAGCAGCTTTGTGTGGAACATAATGCAGTGACCAGCAGAGTATTGTGGAACATGATGGCAGGGACCAGCAGACTAGTGTGGAACATGATGGCAGTGACCAGCAGACTAGTGTGGAGCATGACAGCAGTGACCAGCAGCCTAATGTGGAATAGGACAGTGGTGGCCAGCAGACTAGTGTGGGACATGGTGGCAGTCACCAGCAACCTGGTGCAGTATATGATGGCAGTGACCAGCAGCCAAGTGTGGAACTTGATGCAGTGACCAGCAGCCTAGTGGGGAACATGACGGTAGTGACCAGCAGCCTAGTGTGGAACATGATCCAGTAACCAGCAGCCTGGTGCATAATATGTTGGCAGTGACCAGCAGCCTAGTGTGGAGTATGACGACAGTGACGAGCAGCCTCGTGTGGAGCATGACGGTAGTGACCAGCAGCCTAGTGTGGAGCATGATGCAGTGACCAGCAGCCTCACGTGGAAAATAATTACAGGGACCAGCAGCCTAGTGTGGAGCATGACAGCAGTGACCAGCAGCCTCGTCTGGAACATGACAGCGGCAGCCAGCAGCGTAGCGTGGAGCATGACAGCGGTGACCAGCAGCCTAGAATGAAGCATGACGGCAATGACCAGCAGCCTAATGTGGAGCATGATGGCAGTGGCCAGCAGCCTCATGTGAAACATGACGCAGTGACCAGCAACTCGTGTGGAGCATGACGCAGTGACCAGCAACTCGTGTGGAGCATGACGCAGTGACCAGCAGCCAAGTGTGGAACGTGATGGCAGTGACCAGCATCCTCGTGTGGAACATGACGCAGTGACCAGCAACTCATGTGGAGCATGACGCAGTGACCAGCAGCCAAGTGTGGAACGTGATGGCAGTGACCAGCAGCCTAGAATGGAGCATGACGGCAGTGACCAGCAGCCTAGTGTGGAGTACGGCGCAGTGACCAGCAGCTCGTGTGGAGCATGACGCAGTGACCAGCAGCCAAGTGTGGAACATGATGGCAGTGACCAGCAGCCTCGTGTGGAGCATGACGTAGTGACCAGATGCCTCGTGTGGAACATGACGGCAGTGACCAGCAGCCTAGTGTGGAACATGACGCAGTGACCAACAGCCTAGTGTGGAGCATGACGCAGTGACCAGCAGCCTCATTTGGAACATGACGGCAATGACCAGCAGCCTAGTGTGGAGCATGGCGCAGTGACCAGCAGCCTCGAGTGGAACATGACGCAGTGACCAGCAGCATATTGTGGAACATGACGCAGTGACCAGCAACTCGTGTGGAGCATGACGCAGTGACCAGCAGCCAAGTGTGGAACGTGATGGCAGTGACCAGCAGCCTAGAATGGAGCATGACAGTGGTGACCAGCAGACTAGCGTGGGACATGATGGTAGTGACCAGCACACTAGTGTGGAGCATGACAGCAGTGACCAGCAGCTTTGTGTGGAACATGATGGCAGTGACTAGCAACCCAGTGTGGAACATGACAGTGGTGACCAGCAGACTGGTGTGGGACATGATGGTAGTGATCAGCAGCCTCGTGTGGAATTTGATGCAGTGACCAGCAGCCTATGTGGGACATGGTGGCAGTCACCACCAGCCTGGTGCAGTATATGATGGCAGTGACCAGCAGACTAGTGTGGAGCATGACACAGTGACCAGCAGCCTCGTGTGGTACATGATGTAGTGATCAGCACACTAGTGTGTAGCATGACAGTAGTGACCACCAGCCTAATGTGGAATAGGACAGTGGTGACCAGCAGCCTCGTGTGGAACATGACAGTGGTGACCAGCAGACTAGTGTGGGACATGGTGGCTGTCACCAGCAGCCTGGTGCAGAATATGATGGCAGTGATCAGCAGACTAGTGTGGAACATGATGCAGTGACCAGCAGCCTAGTGGGGAACATGACGGCAGTAACCAGTAGCCTGGTGCAGAATATGATGGCAGTGACCAGCTGCCTAGTGTGGAACATGACACAGTGACCAGCAGCCTAGTGGGGAGCATGACGCAGTGACCAGCAGCCTGGAGTGGTGCATGACGCAGTGACCAGCCACTCGTGTGGAGCATGACACAGTGGTCAACAGCCTCGTGTGAAAATGATGGCAGTGGCCAGCAGCCTAGAGTGGAGCATGACGCAGTGACCAACAATCTGGTGTGGAGTATGACGCAGTGACCAGCAGCCAAGTGTGGAGCATGACGGCAGTCAGCAGTAGCCTAGTGTGGAAAATGATGCAGTGACCAGCAGCCCAGTGGGAAACATGACGGCAGTGCCCAGCAGCCTCGTGTGGAACATGACGCAGTGACCAGCAGCCTAGAGTGGAACATGATGCAGTGACCAGCAGCCCAGAGGGAAACATGACGGTAGTTGCCAGCAGCCTCGTGTGGAACATTACGCAGTGACCAGCAGCCTAGAGTGGAACATGATGGCAGTAACCAGCAGCCTTGTGAGGAACATGATGCAGTGACCAGCAGACTAGTGTGGAGCATGACGACAGTGACCAGCAGCCTCGTGTGGAACATGATGCAGTGACTAGCAACCCAGTGTGGAACGTGATGGCAGTGACCAGCAGCCTAATGTGGAACATGACGCAGTGACCAGCAGCCTAGAGTGGAACATGATGCAGTGACCAGCAGCCTAGAGTGGAAAATGATGCAGTAACCAGCAGCCTCATGTGGAACATGATGTCAGGGACCAGCAGACTAGTGTGGAACATGATGGCAGTGACCAGCAGACTAGTGTGGAGCATGACAGTAGTGACCAGCAGCCTAATGTGGAATAGGACAGTGGTGACCAGCAGCCTAGTATGGAACATGATGGCAGTGACTAGCAACCCAGTGTGGAACATGACAATGGTGACCAGCAGACTAGTGTGGGACATGATGATAGTGACCAGCAGCCTCGTGTGGATCATGTTGCAGTGACCAGCAGCCTAGTGTGGGACATGGTGGCTGTCACCACAACCTGGGGTGCAGTATGTGATGGCAGTGACCAGCAGACTAGTGTGGAACTTGATGCAGTGACCAGCAGCCTAGTGGGGAACATGACGGCAGTGACCAGCAGCCTAGTGTGGAACATGACGCAGTGACCAGAAGCCTCGTATGGAACATGACGGCAGTGACCAGCAGCCTAGTGTGGAGCACGGCGCAGTGACCAACAGCCTGATGTGGAACACGACGGAGTGACCAGCAGCCTAGTGTGGAGCGTGACGCAGTACCAGCAGCCTCGTTTGGAACATGATGGCAGTGACCAGCAGCCTGGAGCGGAGCATGACAGCAGTGACCAGCAGCCTAGTGTGGAACATGACAGCGGTGACCAGCAGCCTAGTGTGGAGCATGATGGCAGTGACCAGCAGACTAGTGTTGAACATGACGCAGTGACCAGCAGCCTAGAGTGGAACATAATGCAGTGACCAGCAGTCTAGAGTGGAACATGATGCAGTAACCAGCAGCTTTGTGTGGAACATAATGCAGTGACCAGCAGCCTCATGTGGAACATGATGGCAGGGACCAGCAGACTAGTGTGGAACATGATGGCAGTGACCCGCAGACTAGTGTGGAGCATGACAGCAGTGACCAGCAGCCTAATGTGGAATAGGACAGTGGTGACCAGCAGCTTAGTGTGGAACATGATGGCCCTGACTAGCAACCCAGTGTGAAACATGACAATGGTGACCAGCAGACCAGTGTGGGACATGATGGTAGTGACCAGCAGCCTGGTGTGGGTCATGATGGCAGTCACCAGCAACCTGGTGCAGTATATGATGGCAGTGACCAGCAGACTAGTGTGGAACTTGATGCAGTGACCAGCAGCCTAGTGGGGAACATGACGGCAATGACCAGCAGCC
The DNA here is from genome assembly GCF_004010195.1 of Chiloscyllium plagiosum. NCBI lineage: Eukaryota > Metazoa > Chordata > Chondrichthyes > Orectolobiformes > Hemiscylliidae > Chiloscyllium > Chiloscyllium plagiosum. The sequence goes on along the minus strand of NW_025207593.1, from coordinate 306 downwards.
TTGTGTGGAACATGATGCAGTAACCAGCAGCCTGGTGCAGAATATGATGGCAGTGACCAACAGCCTAGTGTGGAACAAGATGGCAGTGACCAGCAGCCTAGTGTGGAGCATGACAACAGTGACCAGCAGCCTAGTGAGGAGCATGACGCAGTGACTAGCAGTCTCGTGTGGAGCATGACGGTAGTGACCAGCAGCCTGGTGTGGAACATGATGACAGTGACCAGCACACTAGTGTGGAGCATGACAGCAGTGACCAGCAGCCTCGTGTGGAATATGACAGCAGCAGCCAGCAGCGTAGCGTAGATC
>NW_025207592.1:6932-13145 GCF_004010195.1 Chiloscyllium plagiosum | reverse complement strand
GAGAAATAACATAGGGTCAGATGGTGTGGCATATGATGGGGAAAATTGAGGAAATACAATGTTAAAGCAACATTTGGAGTCTTATACAGGCCTCCAAACAGTAGTGAAGAGCTGCGCCATCAGATACATCAGGAGATAGAAAAGATGTGTAAGAAAGGCAAGGTTACAGTGAATATGGGCGATGTCAATATGCAGGGGGACTGGGAAAATCAGATTGGTAGTGGATTGTAAGAAATGAAATTCATGGAATGTCTACAAGATGTTTTTTTTTCAGTAGCTTGTAGTGCAGTACACGAGGGAACAGGCAAAACTCGTTTTAGTGTTGTGCAAAGAGGCAGACTAGATAAGGAATCTTAAATTGAAGCAAGCTGTCGGAAGCAGCGTTCAGAACATAGTTGAGTTTATTCTCCAATTTGAGAGGCAGAAGATAGAATCAGAGGCAACAGTACTTCAGCTGAATAAAGGCAACTGCAGAGGTATAAGGGAGAAGCTGGGTAGAATTGAAGGGGACAGTAGCCTAGCAGAAAAGACAGTAGAACAGCAATGGCAGTAGGCTTTAAGAGTAATTTAGGAGACACGACAGAGATTCATTGCAAGGAGCAAGAAGCATGGTACAGGGAGGATGAGGCAACCATGGCTGACAAGGGAAGTCAGGGATAGCATCAAAGCAAAAAGGAGAAGTGTATAATGTGGTAAAGGACAGTGTGAAGCCAAAGTATTGGGAAGCTTACAAAGACCAACAGAGGGCAACAAAAATGTATAAGCAGGGAGAAAATTAAACAAGGGGGAAAGCTAGTCACTTAGACATATAAAGTGCGAAAGACAAGCAAAAGTAGATAATGGAAACGATGCCAGAGAGGTAGTGGTGGGGAACAAAGGAATGGCTGAGGAACTTCGCGTCAGTCTTCACAGTGGAAGACACGATTAATTTCCGAAAAAATCAACAGAGTGAGCGGAAGAACGTGTATGGTGGTCATCACGAAAGAGAACGGGTTAGAAAACTGAATGGCCAGAATGCAGATAAATCATCTGGACCAGAGGGACTACACTCAACTCTTGTAAGGGAGATAGCTGAAGGTGTAGTGCAAGCGTTAGTTGTGATCTTTCAAGAAAGACGAGAATCAGGAAAGGGCAAAGTGGACTGGAAAATCGCTAACGTGACACCCCGTTTAACAAGGGTTTAAGGCAGAAGACGGAAAATTACAGACTGATTAACCTAACCTCAGTTGTGGGTAAGATCCTGAAATCCATCATGAAGGATGTGATTTCTGAATACTTGGATGCAGATGGTAAAATAGTTTCATCAAGGGGCGGTCATGCCTGACAAATCACTAGAATGTTTTGAGGAAGTAATGAGCAGATTAGGAGAACCAATGGATATTATTTTAGTGCACCTCAAGACGTTCTTTGACAAATTGCTACACTGGAGGTTATTGAGAAAGGGGACCCATGGTGTCAGAGGCAACGTGCTAGCATCGATTGAAGCTAGCAGAAAGTAAGGGTAAAATGTGTCTTCTCACGATGGCAGTCAGTAACAAGTATTGTTCCACAAGACTCAATGTTGGGAGCACCAAACTTCACATTATACAGTTAATGATCTAGATGAAGGAACTGAGGGCACTTTGGCTAATTTTTATTAATAGAATAACTAAAGTGTGGAAACAGGCCTTTTGGAAAATAAGTCCACACCAACCCCCCGAACAGTAACCCAAGCAGACCCATTCTCTGCTGACTAATAACATAATTCCGCCCACTCTCCTCAATCCTGACAAAGAGCTTACGCCTGAAATGTCGCACGTCCTGCTCCTCGAATGTTGCCTGACCAGCTGTGCTTTTCTAGCACCACACTTTTGGGCTGTGATCTCTTGCATCTGCAGTCCTCACCTTCGCCTGCAGAAGGATGTGGGCAGTTTGGGAGATTGGGTAAAGAACTGGTCAATAGACTACAGTGTGCAAAGGTGTGTGGTGGTGCTCTTTGCCAGACAGACAAGAGGCATGGACTATTTTCAATATTAAGAGGAAAATCAGAAGTCTGAAGTGCAAAGAGATTTGGGAGTTCTAGTCCAGGAGTCTCTCAAGGTAGACTTGCAGGTTGTCAGTAGTAAGGAAAGCAAATACAATGATGCTATTCATTCCAAACGGGTTTGAATATAAAAGCAGGGATATACTTCTGAGGCTGTATTAGGCTCTGGTCCGACTACATTTGGAGCATTGTGTGCAGTTTTGGGCTCCGTATCTCAGGAAGGATGCACTGACACTGGAGGATGTTCAGAGAAGATTCATAGGAATGGTTTTGGAATGAAAAGCTTAACATATGTGTAACATTTGAGGACTCTGGGTCTGTATCTGCAGGAGTTTAGAATTATCTGGGGCATCTAATTGAAACTTATCAAATACTGAATGACGTGAACAGAGAGGATGTTGGAAAGATGTTTCTATTGATAGGAGAGACTAGGACTCGAGAACCCAGCATAAAGAGAATACCTTTTAGAACAGAGATAAGGAGAAACGTCTTCAGCCAGAGAGTCGGGGATCTATGGAATTCACGGCCACAGAAGCTGTAGAGACCAGGTCATTATGTATATTTAAGACTGAGCTCTATAGGTTCTTGATTGTCAAGGGGATCAAGGGTTATGGGGAGAAAGTGGGAGAGTAATGTTGAGAAGCTTAACAGATATGATCAAATGCGAAGCAGACTCAATGGGCAGATAGGCCACATTTCTGCTCCTATGTCTTCTGGTCTTATGGTTAATGTTGGCTGTCCTCATGCCTCACTATAGATGCATCATGATTCTGACCTTATGATTTATAAAGAGGCACATTCCAATACTGATGACTGGCAATATCATTATCTCTCCCTCCAGTCGCAGCAGTCATTTCCTCCAATTCTCTCTGATTTCTGTCTCCTACCCAATGTCATAATCACACAGTAATTGAAGTCTAATAAATGATACTTCATCAGAGTTCATTGAAATCAATAACATCAACAGCATGACCCTCACTTTCCCCTTCTCATCCTCAAATAACAATCTGAATTGTATTTGTCACGTACAATTCTCTGTTAACATATCCATACAGTTTGCCTGTTATAATCCATGTTATCTCAAGCACATTTTCCCATCAGATTTTGGACTATAAAAGTTCATTCATCATTACAGTCACTGATCAATAATTTCAGGCTATAAGTTTCCACTTATAAATGGAGAAACTGGTTTATGTTCCAACAATTCTCTGTCATTACTCTCATATCCAAGGCAGATTGAATGATGACACACAAACAAACTGTCATCTCCAATATCCCTTCCCTTAGTCATTCCAACATATCCCATGCGGAATGGGTAAATTTTAAACGTTATTTTGAATTTTAATAAAATTAATCTTGAATTGAAAGGGGTTAACAGGAGCTATTTGTTCACCGACTGCGATTGTTGTCCATCTCTGTGGATTCTGATTATCCCAGTGGAGGGTTTCCATCTTTAACCGATAAATGGGCTCTGTCAATGTATTATCCCATAGTGTGAGAGGGAGTATCACCGACAGCACGAACAGGGATCGGAAGCTCCAAAGGGAAGGGAGGAGAGATCAGAATCTGAGAACATTACACTCGAATGTTTCAGCAATGGATCAGAATCTGTGAACATTAGACTTGAATATTCCAACAATGAACAGGAGTTTATCCTTGGGTCTTTACTTTCTTTCTCAGCCTTGGATATCATTAGCATGTCGGATCCAGGAAATCCTTTGGATTATTCAAGGTGGTTACTATCCCATCCTCGCTATAGTTGGTGTTCCTAGTAAGTCATTCTCTTTGACTGTTAAACTGGGTTGAACTGAATTTCTGCTCATTATATGTAAATATTAGGAAATGGCAATCAATTTCTTCAGTTCCAATCAATAATTCCTTTCCTTATAAAGTATATAAAGCAAATTACTATTTACAAATTACTCACTGATATGCGAGAAGGAACCGGACTGTTCTCAAACTCCATAATCCTTTCTGTCCTGCACAAAGTTACATTTCATATCCTCCCTACCCACCAATCCTGTCCAATACCACCATACCATTATGATATCCCAGTCGCCTCCTCAGCCTCAGTACAATTCCTGAATGAACCATCGTTTGTGTTTTTGTTAAATTCGATACAGCTATTTCTTCAACTCTCTTAAAACCACGTGCCAATTACAAAGTAATTGCATTTGAGATGTTTAACTTGTTCTCTGCACAGAATCTGTCAGATGTAAGACAGTGTATAGTGCTCAAGTCTACCTACTGCCATCGACTAATAATGCATTGATATCACATGAAAGAAATTGATATAATTAAAATGAAACCATTATCATTTGTGAGAAAAAGCCCATCTGCTTGCCTCATGTCCTTTTGAGAAGACAATGGGTCATCCTTGCCTGGTCACGTCTCCGTGTGACTGCAATCCCACAGCAATGTCGTTTACTCTTTACTGTCCTGTGGAACAGCTGAACCAGCCATCCAGTTTTAGATCGGTATAACATGCCGGCCTGACCAGGGCTGCACACATCCCGTGAGAGAAGAACATTGGAAAGATAGCTCGTTCCTCTGCCTGTTTACCATATTCCGACAGCTCATTTCCATTCCTTGTTTTAGGTGTATTTTATATCTTTGAAATTCTTCACAAGAGTGATGTTCATCTCCATCTTTGGTATTGACATTATTGATGTTAATGTACAGACGGAAGGAACTTGTAAATTTCACGTCAGTCTCAGGGCATCGAGAAGGAATGGCTTTTTCACACCACAGGAAAGGAACAGAGACGGCAAAGTGAGGGAATTGAATTATTGTGATAATCTTTGAGAGTGTTGTTGGGGCATAATTTAGGGTATTGTGGGCAGATTTCTCTCCTTTATAAGGAATGATCTCCTTGTCACAGAGAGAGTGTGAAAGAGTGTCAACAGACTAATCACAGGGATCATGGTACCATGAGGAGTGAGTAAAGATTAATCTGTAGCGCTGTGACAGAATAAGAGGTGATGGCATTGACACTTGAGTGGAATGGACAATCACTCATTATGTTCTAAATAGACACTAGGAACGTGATAAATTCCATTGTTTGGTTTTTTACGCGGGTTATAATTCTCGATAGTTTAAGTGCCTCTGAGAACGTTTCTCCTACTTCATCCCCACTCTCCATGTCCATTAACAGAGACAGGTTCAGTGTTTTGCATACAGTCTCCCCACATTAATACAGTGCATTCGGTGTGTGTGACTCTGCACAGAACGTCATGTTATCCACAATCCCGACAGCAGCCACAATACCTTCACTCTAAAACAGTTAACTATTCCCAACAGCTTCTGTCCTCGATGGAGAACATGGGTCTGGCTTCTCGGAGGGGGAAGATGCCTCCTTGAGACTTCACAAACAATATTTGGTTTCTCTCCTCAATGCCAGGAAACTATGTTAAAATGTCACACGTTCAACATGCAATGGGGCTACGAGGAACATCATGGAGCCGTCTCTGAGTGCAGTCTCTGCTCCTTTGTTTTGTCACGTTGGAGCATCAATTACACCCTCCTGTTTCTGCAAAAGCCCTTGAGGGGATGAATGTTCTCGTCCTAGTCGCATGGAACACGTTCAAAGGTCTGATTGGACTTTTCACGTTCCTGTTTAGCAGTTAGATTCACTGCCGAGACTGCTTCTTTTCTTGTGGAACAGGCAGAAGGGTTGAATGGTTTGTCCCTCTTCTTGTTCATTCGTTTCGATGGCCTGAATTGCTTCCTCATATCCGGGTGCAACCACATTGAGATGCTGAATGAGCTCCTCTTTTAACTGTGGAAATGTGCAGTTTCTGGCCATGCTATATTATGAATGTTACCGACACTTTAACAGCACAAGCCTGAATGTTGTCTGAGTCTTGCTGCATATGGACACAGACTGGTTCAGGAGCTGACAGTGTACAAAATGTTCTGAATATTGTCTGATCTTAAGTGACCATCACAACTTCTGATCTTATGGTGGTGGAAAGAATTGATGCAGCAGCTGGAACTGTTTGTGCTAAGGAAGCTCCCCTGAGGATCTCTTGAAGTGATGCCCTGGAACTGAAAGGATTGATGTCCACAAACCACGCATATCTTGCGTTGTGCTATGGATGACCCCAACCAGAAGAGGTATTGTGGCTGATGCCCACTAAATTTAATTTAGTCAGCGTTCCTTGATACCATCCTGAGTCAACTCCGGCCTT
>NW_025207592.1:0-5057 GCF_004010195.1 Chiloscyllium plagiosum | reverse complement strand
TATCCCAGAACATTAACCAGGGGTTACTGGGTTACTGTACAGTAAGACTGTCACTGCACCATCCCCTATCCCAGAACATTAACGGGGCTTACTGGTTTACAGTGATGCTGCCACTGCACCATCCCCTCTCCCAGAACTTTAACCGGGGGTTACTGCTTTACAGTGAGACTGTCACTGCACCATCCCTTCTCTCAGAACATTAACCGGGGGTTAATGTGATACAGTGAGACTGCCACTGCACCATCCCTTATCCCAGAACATTAACTGGCGGTTACTGGGGTACAGTGATGCTGCTGCTGCACCAACCCTATCCCAGAACATTAACCGGGGGTTACTGGGTTACAGTGAGACTGTCACTGCACCATCCCTTATCCCAGAACATTAACAGGGGTTTACTGTGTTAGAGTACATTAAGACTGTCACTGCACCATCCCCTCTCCCACAATATTAACCAGGGGTTACTGGGTTACAGTGATGCTGCCACTGCACCATCCCCTATCCCAGAACCTTAACCAGGGATTACTGGGTTACAGTGATGCTGCCACTGCAGCATCCCCTATCCCAGAACATTAATCGGGGGTTACTGGGTGACAGAGATGCTGCCACTGCACCATCCCTTTTCACAGAACATTAACCGGGGTTTACTGGGTTACAGTGATGCTGCCACTGCACCATCCCCTTTCCCAGAACATTAACCCGGGGTTACTGTGTTACAGTGATGCTGCCACTGCACCATCCCCTCTCCCAGAACTTTAACCGGGGGTTACTGCTTTACAGTGAGACTGTCACTGCACCATCCCCTCTCCCAGAACATTAACCGGGGGTTTCTGCTTTACAGTGAGACTGTCACTGCACCATCCCTTCTCTCAGAACATTAACCGGGGGTTAATGTGATACAGTGAGACTGCCACTGCACCATCCCTTATACCAGAACATTAAACGGGGGTTACTGGGTTACAGTACAATAAGACTGTCACTGCAGCATCCCCTCTCCCAGAACATTATCCGGGGCTTACTGGGTTACAGTGATGCTGACACTGCACCATCCCTTATCCCAGAACATTAACCAGGGGTTACTGGGTTACTGTACAGTAAGACTGTCACTGCACCATTCCCTATCCCAGAACATTATCCGGGGGTTAATGGATTACAGTGAGACTGTCACTGCACCATTCCCTATCGCAGAACATTAACCGGGGGTTACTGGGTTACAGTGAGACTGTCACTGCACCATCCCTTATCCCAGAACATTAACCAGGGGTTACTGGGTTACTTTACAATAAGTCTGTCACTGCACCATCCCCTATCCCAGAACATTAACCGGGCGTTACTGGGTTACAGTGAGACTGCCACTGCACAATCCCTTATTGCAGAAAATTAACCGGGGCTTACTGGGTTACAGTGATGCTGCCACTGCACCATCCCCTCTTCCAGAAAATTAACCGGGGTTACTGGGTTACAGTACAGTGAGACTGCCACTGCACCATCCCTTATCCCAGAACATTAACTGGCGGTTACTGGGGTATAGTGATGCTGCTGCTGCACCTTCCCCTATCCCAGAACATTAACCGGGGGTTACTGGGATACAGTGATGCTGCCACTGCACCATCTATTATGCTAGAACATTAATCGGGGGTTACTGGGTTACAGTGAGACTGTCACTGCACCATCCCCTCTCCCAGAACATTAACCGGGGTTTCTTGTGTTAGAGTACAGTAAGACTGACACTGCACCATCACCCGTCCCAGAACATTAACCAGGGGTTACTGGGTTACAGTGATGCTGCCAATGCAGCATCCCATATCCCAGAACATTAACCGGGGGTTACTGGGTTACAGTGAGACTGTCACTGCACCATCCCTTATCCCAGAACATTAACTGGGGGTTACTGGGTTACAGTGCAGTGAGACTGTCACTGCACCATCGCCTATCCCAGAACATTAACCGGGGGTTACTGGGTTACAGTGAGACTGCCATTGCACCATCCCTTTTCCCAGAACATTAACCGGGGGTTACTGTGTTACAGTGATGCTGCCATTGCACCATCCCCTCTCCCAGAACATTAACTGGGGGTTACTGGGTTACAGTGAGACTGCCACTGCACCATCCCTTATCCCACAACATTAACCGGGGGTTACTGGGTTACAGTGCAGTGAGACTGTCACTGCACCATCGCCTATCCCAGAACATTAACCGGGGGTTACTGGGTTACTGTGAGACTGCCACTGCACCATCCCTTATCCCAGAACATTAACCGGGGGTTACTGGGATACAGGGGGATTGCCACTGCACCATCCCCAATCCCAGAACATTAACCGGGGGTTACTGCGTTACAGTGATGCTGCCACTGCACCATCTCTTGTCCCAGAACATTAACCGGGGGTTACTGGGTTACAGTGATGTTGCCACTGCACCATCCCCTCTCCGAGAACATTAACCGGGGGTTACTGGGGTACAGTACAATAAGACTGTCACTGCATCAACCCCTCTCCCAGAACATTACCCGGAGGTTACTGGGTTACAATGAGACTGTCACTGCACCATCCCATATCCCAGAACATTATCCAGGGCTTACTGGGCCACAATACAATAAGACTGTCACTGCACCATCCCATATCCCAGAACATTATCCAGGGCTTATTGGGCCACAATACAATAAGACTGCCACTGCACCATCCACTCTCCCAGAACATTAACCGGGGGTTACTGGGTTACAGTGATGCTGCCACTGCACCATCCCCTCTCCCAGAACATTAACTCGAGGTTACTGGATTACAGTGATGCTGACACTGCACCATCCCTTATCCCAGAACATTAACCGGGGCTTACTGGGTTACAGTACAGTAAGACTGTCACTGCACCGTCCCCTCTTCCAGAACATTAACCGGGGGTTACTGTGTTACCGTGTGACTGCCACTGCACAATCCCCTCTCCCAGAATATTATCCGGGGTTTACTGGGTTACAGTGATGTTGCCACTGCACCATCCCTTATCCCAGAACATTGACCGGGGCTTACTGGGTTACAGTGATGTTGCTACTGCACCATCCCCTATCCCAGAACATTAACCGTGGGTTAGTGGATTACAGGGAGACTGTCACTGCACCATCCCCTATCCCAGAACATTAACCGGGGGTTCCTGGGTTACAGTGATGCTGCCACTGCACCATCCCCTCTCCCAGAACATTAACCGGGGGTTACTGGGGTACAGTACAATAAGACTGTCACTCCAGCATCCCCTCTCCCAGAACATTTACCGGAGGTTACTGGGTTACAGTGAGACTGTCACTGCACCATCCCAATTCCCAGAACATTATCCGTGCGTTACTGTGTTACAGTACAGTAAGACTGCCACTGCACCATCCCCTCTCCCAGAACATTAACCGGGGGTTACTGGGTTACAGTAAAATAAGATTGTCACTGCACCATCCCCTCTCCCAGAACATTAACCGGATGTTACTGGGTTATAGTGAGACTGTCACTGCACCATCCCTTATCCCAGAGCATTAACCAGGGGTTACTGGGTTACTGTACAGTAAGACTGTCACTGCACCATCTCCTATCCCAGAACATTAACCGGAGGTTACTGGGTTACAGTGAGACTGTCACTGCGCCATTTCTTATCCCAGAACATTAACCGAGGGTTACTGGGTTACAGTGAGACTGCCACTGCACAATCCCTTATCCCAGAACATTAACCGGGGCTTACTGGGTTACAGTGATGCTGCCACTGCACCATCCCCTAACCCAGAACATTAACCGGGGTTACTGGGTTACAGTACAGTGAGATTGCCCCTGCACCATCCATTATCCTAGAACATTAATCGGGGGTTACTGGGTTACAGTGAGACTGTCACTGCACCATCCCCTCTCCCAGAACACTAACTGGGTGGTTATTGGGTTACAGTGATGCTGCCACGGCACTATCCCCTATCCCTGAAAATTAACCGGGGGTTACTGTGTTACAGTGAGACTGCTACTGTACCATCCCCTCTCCCTGAACATTAACCGGGCCTTACTGGGTTACAGTGAAACTGTCACTGCACCATCCCCTGTCCCAGAACATTAACCGGGGGTTACTGGGTTACAGTGATGTTGCCACTGCACCATCCCTTATCCCAGTCCCACTGTAACACAGTAACCCCGGGTTAATGTTCTGGGAAAGGGGATGGTGCAGTGGCAGTCCTACTGTAACCCAATAACCCCCGGTTAATGTTCTGTGAGAGGGGATGGTGCAGTGACAGTCATATTTTACTGTAACCCAGTAACCCCCGGTTAATGTTCTGGGAGAGGGTTTAGTGCAGTGGCAGCATCACAGTAACCCAGTAACCCCCGGCTAATGTTCTGGGACAGGGGACAGTAAGACTGTCACTGCACCATCCCCTATCCCAGAACATTAACCAGGGGTTACTGGGTTACAGTGATGCTGCAGTGGCTTCATCACTGTAACCCAGTAACCCCTGGTTAATGTTCTGGGTTAGGGGATGGTGCAGTGACATTCTTACTGTACTGTAACACTGCACTGCAGCATCCCCTATCCCAGAACATTAACTGAAGGTTACTGGGTTACAGTGATGCTGCCACGGCACTATCCCCGATCCCTGAACATTAACCGGGGGTTACTTGGTTACAGTGATGCTGCCACTGCACCATCCCCTCTCGCAGAACATTAACGGGGCCTTACTGAGTTACAGTGAAACTGCCACTGCAGCATCCCCTCTCCCAGAACATTAACCGGGCCTTACTGGGTTACAGTGAGTCTGTCGCTGCACCATCCCCTATCCCAGAACATTATCCGTGGGTTACTGTGTTACAGTACAGTAAGACTGTCACTGCACCATCCCCTATCCCAGAACATTAACCAGGGGTTACTGGGTTACAGTGATGCTGCCACGGCACTATCCCCTCTCCCAGAACATTAACCGGGGGTTACTGGGTTACAGTAAAATATGACTGTCACTGCATCATCCCCTTTCCCAGAACATTAACCCGAGGTTACTGTGTTTCAGTGATGCTGCCACGGCACTATCCCCTCTCCCAGAACATTAACCGGGGGTT
>NW_025207591.1:12300-13140 GCF_004010195.1 Chiloscyllium plagiosum | reverse complement strand
ATTAGGCTGTGGAAGCCGAGGCGCTGAATATAATAAGGATTTCTAGATACTAAAGGAATAGGAAGAGAGCAGGAATATGGTCTGGAGATACAGGATCAGCGGTCATTACAGGTACTTCTCCGATTATGCGGCAGCTGCAATCCTGTGGAACACTGTATTATAGAAAACGATGCAGTATAAACAAGGAGACCAATTAGAAATAGAGGGTAAGCGGCGAACTTCCAATAATATCAGTAAAAATCAAAACAAAAATAATAGTCAGTCGAACACAAACAATAGCACAGTTTACATAAATCTTTAAAACATATATTGTAATGAATTAGTTCAGTGAATGTAACAAATTAACACTACAGTCGCTGACTGCAGCAACGTACCTTTCGAGGAGAAAGTGAGGACTGCAGATGCTGGAGATCAGAGCTGAACATGTTTTGCTGGAAAGGCGCAGCAGGTCAGGCAGCATCCAAGGAACAGGAGAATCGACGTTTCGGGCATAAGCCCTTGTTCAGTAATGAGGAAAGTCACTTCCATATCCGTCACAAATTCATCTCCACCTCCACACACATCATCTATTGCATCCGCTGCACCCGATGTGGCCTCCTCTATATTGGGAGACAGGCTGCCTACTTGTGGAACGTTTCAGAGAACACCTCTAGGACACCCGGACCAACCAACCCAACCACCCTGTGGCTCAACACTTCAACTCCCCCTCCCACTCCACCAAGGACATGCAGGTCATTGGACTCCTCCATCGCCAGACCATGGCAACACGACGGTTGGAGGAAGAGCGCCTCATCTTCCGCCTGGGAACCCTCCAACCACAAGGGATGAACTCAGATTTCT
>NW_025207591.1:4276-11576 GCF_004010195.1 Chiloscyllium plagiosum | reverse complement strand
GATGTCGATATTTTATTAATTGTTTTTAACTTCCACCAGCTTCCAGAGCATTAGCCTGGTCTGGATTAGTAATCCAGTGACATTTCCACAACAGCACCATCTCCACATGGGGACCTATTGGAAACCACACTGAGCTGGTTATTTCTGTGCTGTTTGACAGCTCTTTTAAAAAGAACTCCAACCAATTTGACTGTCGTGATGGGACTGAGGAGGTGGTAATTGGTCAGATTGTAATTATTCCTCTCTTAGGGAACTGGACATAGTTGAGTAATTTTCCACATTGACAGGGAGATGTCAGAGTTGGATCTGGAATGAAACAGCTTCCCAGGGGCGTGGCTTGTTGTGCAGCACAAGTCTTCAGTCCTATTACAGGAATGGTGTCAGGACCATTGCCTTTGTCGTATCTATTGTGTTCAGCTGTTTCTTCATGTCATATACAGTGAATCAGATTGATTAAATACTGGCATCTGTGATTCTGTGGGCATCATGGCGCGAGTGAGGTGGATCATCAACTCAACACGTCTGGCTGAGGACGGTGAAGATGCTACATCCTTGTCTTTTACACTGATGTAAGGGCTGTTCTATTAAGTAGGAAAGCGATATTTGTGGAGTGCACCCTCCAGTGTTTAATAGTCCATCGACATTTATGTCTGAATGTGGCAGAACTGCAGAGCTTCGATATGATCTGCTGTTTGGAATGTAACAGTCAAGTGCGGTAGATTTAATGGGTTGTCATCAGGATTCAGTACAAATGGCTCTGACCGTGGCATGTTCACCCACACTCGTCACTGAACTATAGATTGGCTTGATGGTCATGGTAGACTGAGGGTTGTAACGGGGGAAAAGTTACACATTGTGATTGAATACAGTTCTGCTGCTGCTGTGATTCTACAGTACCACATGAATGCACAGTTTGAGCTCCAATATGTGCAATTCAATTCTACCGACTATCCCCCTGTTCACATCAAGACCTATTCACCCCTCAGCACTGTACTTAGTGACCTAACCTGATTTCTGTTGTGGTAACACTTCCAGTATCATATTCTCATTCTGCTCAGAGTTCTCCCTGGTGTCACGCCTCCAATTTGTTACATTACTCAAGCCTTTAACATATTTATCTGGATCGCATCCATTTCTGTAATGCCATCATCTGAGTTTGAAGTGAATGTGTTTCCCTCTGTTTCTCTCCCTGACCATGATTAACAGCTTTTTAGTCTCAATGGTGCCACACTTATGTATTTTCAGAACCAATGAATGTGTGCACCTTGTGTTATCGTTTACTTCCTGGTGTCAGGTGCTCCGTATTGGACGAGACGTTTGAGCAGCTTTGCCACACGCCTTTGGAACATGTTCAAAAACAGAAATTGCTGAAGAAACTAAGCAGGTCTGACAGCATCTTGTGATGTGAAATCAGAATTAATCTATCAGGTGCAGTGACCCTTCCAGAATGCTCCTAGTTTATCAAGCAATATCTGTATTTTTATTTCCAGTATCCAGAGTTATTCGTTTAATTGAAAATTTGTCCTGTGCCCATTCATTTCTGGAGAACCTCAGCAGTTGTGGCAGAATCTGCAGAGACAGAGAAACAGAGTTAGCATATCATGTCCAGTGTGACACTTCTTCAGAACTGAAATGGATTGCAGACTGAGCTTTTAAATCCCTTGACGGAGGTGGGGAGTGGGTGACGGGGAAATGAGAGTGTTGCGAAATATAAACTAGCTTTGAGGAGTGGTGAACGAGAAGATGATGTGAAATGGCTTCAAATTAAGATGTGAATGAAGGAAAGGGGTTCTCTCCATTGAGTGCAAGATAAAGAAGACACAATCACACAAGGTCAAAGGGAGGCCAGGAGGGAGAATGTATGAAAAATGGAGAACTGCCATAATGGGGTCAGGCTGTGAAGTTATGGAATTGTATATTAACCCCTACATGCTGTAACATGCAAAATTGTAGAGTGAGGATTCTGTAAAGTGAGCTTGGGTTGTCCTTCATTGGAACATTGCAGGAGCCCAGGACTGAAATGGTAGCATGAGAACAAGGTTGGTTATTGAAATGGGAAGCAATGAGAGTGTCAGAGTCAGTCCGACAGACAGAGTGGGAGTGTTTCTCAAAACAATCTCTGTTTGGTTCACCCCACTGTAAAGGAGACTGCATTCGAGCAAGAATGATAAGAGACTGTTTGGAAAAAGTACAAGTGAAATGCTACTTCACCTGGAAGGTGTGATTGGGACCTTGGACCTTGGACAGTGAGAGGGAAGAGATGAATGGGCAAGTGTTTCAGCTTCTGCAATTGCATGGGAAGGTGCCATGGGAGGGGTGGGGAAGTTTTCGGGATGATGGAGGGTGTCATAGAGGGAATGGACCCTGTGAAATACTAACAGTGGACGGGAAGGGCAGATGTGTTTGATGATGCTGTCCTGATGGAGGTGATGGAAGTGTCGGAGGATGATTCTGTGAATGTGGATTCTAGTGCAGTAGGAAGTGAGAACAAGGGGAGGTCAAATCTTTGTTCTGGGAAGGAGGGAACGGAGTAAGGGGAGAAGCGAGGGAGATGGGGCAGTCACAACTGAAGGATCGGTCCATCAGAGTTAGAGGATTTCTCGTTTGAGAGAAAAGGTGGAAATGTATGAAGATTCCCACTGGAATGTTGCATTGTCGAACAGAAATGATAGATCAGACAAACGGTGAAAATGCGTCACTCTCAGCTGATCATGTATTCAGCCACATACGGAGGTCCCCCCAAATGATTAAAATAGCAAATTCACCATGAAATTGCTGCCTTGATTTGACTTTCCAAAAATGCAAAACTCACACTTATTTATATTAAACTACCTTTCCCTATTCCTCAGCCCACTTCCCCAGCTAATCAAGGTCCTGCTGCAATTTCTGAAAACTTCCCACACTGTCATTACTGGTCTATATTTCCCAGGTATTTCTTTCCTTCCCTTCTTGAATAAGGGCACAGCATTCGCTAGCCTCCAGTTTTCTGGGACCTCACCTGCAGCTAATGATGATGCCAAAATATCAGCCAGGGTCCCTGTAGTTTCTTCTCTAGCCTCCTGCTCTGTTCTTTGATACATCTGGTTAGAACCAAGATTTTTATTCTCCTTCCTACATTCTAATACACCCAACACCTCCTCTACGGTGATATGGACTGTCCCCAAGATATCACCACTAACTTCCCTAAGCTCCCACCTCAAGTCTTCAAGTATTTATCCACGTTAAACACAGAGGAGAAATATTCATTGAGAACCTTGAGAATTTCCTGTGGTTCCGCATATAAATATCCACTTTGGTTCTTGAGGGATCGTCTTCTCACTGCGGTTATTTTCTTTTCTTTAATATACTTAAACAATCTGTTTGGATTCATCCTGATCTTTTCAGGCAAGGTTACCGCGTGCCCCCTTTTCGCCCTCCTGAGATCCTTCTTCAGTAAACTCCTATATCCCCATGCATATCTCCAGGGATTCCTTTGATCGAATCTGCCTGGACCTGAGCCACAACTCTTCAATATCCCTTGTCTTCCAGGGCTCCCGCTTCATGCCAACCTTGCCTTTCACCCCCACAGGGACATATAAACCTTGAAATCCAGCCATCTCACTTTTCAAGGCCTCCCAGTTCATGGAGGTCGTTTTACCTGCAATCAAATTACTCCAAACAACCCCTGCAAGTTCCTATCTAATTCCATCAACATTGACCTTGCCCCAAGTTAGAACTTGCACTTTGTACCAGTTTGTCTCTCTCCATAACTATTTAAAGATTAATAGAACTATGGTCCATGGTCTCAAAGTGCTCCCCCACTGTCACCTCCATCACATGTCCCGCTCTATTTCCCAAGAGTCGGTCGAGTTTGCCCATTCCCGAACAGGACCTTCTCCATACTGCATGAGGAAAGTTTCATCAACACACTTAATACATTCACCCCATCTAAGCCCTTAGTTCTATGTCAGTCCCAATCTATGTTCACAAAATTATAATCTCCTACTATGAAAATCCTATTGCCCCTGCAAGTCTCCCCAATCTCTCTGCATATTTTTGTTCCTCAAACTCCCATTGACTATTTGGGGGTCTCTAGTACAACCCTAATAATGTCATCATACCCTTCTTATTTCTTAGCTCCACACACAAAGCCACACTGGATGATCGTCCAGGTATTTCATCTCTGATCACTGCTGTGATACTCGTCTTAATCAAAAATGCAACTCACCCTCCGCTCCTTCCACCACCACTATCCCGTCTGAAGCAGCTGTACCCTGGTGCATTAAGCTGCCAGTCCTATCTGTCCCTTAGCCATGTTTCTGTAATGACTATAACATCCCAGTCCCACGTACCTATCCATGCCCTGAGTTCATCGGCCATATCAGGCAGCAGTCTTGCATTTTAACAGATGCAATTTAATCCAACAGGCATTCCTTGCTCTTTGTCATATTCCAGCTGATTTGTCTCTTCACTTTACTGTTTCTAATTACTGTATCTACTTCCAGCCTCACACTTGTCTCCCTGCCATTGATGATCCCACACCACCCCCAACCCCAGCCAATCTAGTTTAAACCCTCCCTTGTAGCATTAGCAATACTCCCTGCCAGGATATTGCCCCCTCCCTCCAGTTCAGGTATAACCCGTCCCTCTTGAACAGGTCACCTCTGCTCCACAAAAGATCTTATTGATCTAAAAATATATATCCACACCCTGCAAAAATTCGTTAGCCACGCATTCATCTGCCATAACGTCCTGTTCTTACTCTCACTATTACATTGCACTGGACGTAAACCGGAGATTACCACTGTCATCGTCCTGGCTTTTATCCTTTTTCCTAGCTCTCTATAATCACTCTGCAGGACTGCTTCACTATTTCTACCTCTGTCATTTTGTACCAACATGCACAATGACTTCTGGCTGCTCACCCTCCCCGGTGAGAACGTTCTGCAGCCGCTCTGAGACATCCTGGACCCTGGTACATGGGGGGCAACACACCATCCTGGATTCCCTTTTGCAGCCACAGAATTTCCTGTCTGTTCCCCTCACTATCGATTCTTAATAGTTACTTCTGATGTTATTCTGCTCTCACAACCTTCTGATAATAGGATTTCTTCCTGAAACAGTTGGATTTGGCCTAATTCCCTTTGCTTCAAGCAGTGGGGAGATTCCAATGAATCGTCATCATGAATCTTCCATGAGTGACAAAACCGACTGGACTTTTTTTAGCTCACACATATTGCTGTGATGAGGGACAGGGAAAGAGAAAGGGAGGCATATTCTGTTCCTGCTAGGGTAGGTTACATTTTTCCATCCTATGTTGAATCAATAATGTTATCAGAACCTTGACTGGACTATGTGAGCTCTCCTTGAACGTTGTCTGAACATTATGACTCCATCTCATTCTCTGCTCCATGCAGGCGTATCATTGCTGCTGTTGTGCACAGAATCATTTCATTAACAAATAATGACCCTATTTTTGATTTGAAGATATGTTTATATGTACCCGCGTAAATATAAAAATAAAATGTTTAATGAATTCACAATATCTGAATTAAAATGAATGTGTCTTATCTTAAGCAAATACAGAAATTTTTTGGAAAAGCTCAGCAGGTCTAGCAGCATGTCTGAAGAGAAATGAGAGTTAACGTTTCTGGTCCAGGACCTTTGCCTCAGAACCTATCTTATTCTCAAATTATATCCCCAGGATTTTTATCCCACACAAGAGGAAATATGCATCAGGTATTCACCAGCTACTCTCTGCTCATGATCGTATATGGTTAATAAGAACATCTCTCATTCTCAGGCCTGAACTGTTAATCCTTCATGACATACTGCGTTCATCACTAGGCCGAGTAAAGAGAAACATCTTTAAAAAATTTGAAAACCGTTTGTTTCAGTTTTGAGGGTCATAACTTCAACCAATACATCAGATATGGTCTCAGCAATGCCCTGTGCTGATGCAGGAAAACATCGCTAAGATCAAACCCGACCCCCTTGCATGAAACAGCATCGTTCCGTTTCCCTTCCAAACCGTTGCTGCATCTTCACAGTAACTTGATGTGCTTCATGTGCTAATACACACAAATCCCTCTGTACCACCAAGGTCTGCATTTTCTCTCCATTTAAATTATTTGCTGCTGTTTTGCCATTTTCCCAAAACACAAAATTCCAGTCACCCACATTGTACTGATATTTATTTTGTCGCAAGTTTACTCACTGCCCTCCCCTGTCTGTATCCCATTGCAGACACTCTGCCTCCACTTGACATCTTATTGAATGTTTACCCTGGTGTATGAGCAAATTGAGCTCCAATATATTCAGCCTCTTCATCCAAGACATTAAACTAGATTGTATAATGTTGATAAACTCACACTGATCCTCGAAGAATTCTAGTAGTTACAGCTTTCCAACCTGAAAACAAGTAATTATCTCAAATCTGTATTTCAGGTTAGCTAACCAGGGCTCCCCTGTACCTGTGTAACTGGCCAGAAAGGTTGTATGACCTTATGCTGTGCGGTGTAATATAGTCAATGAGTTGAATGACTATATTCTATTCCTGTGTAAATCCATAGAGGGATAGAATTGCCTCCTCCTGACTCATTATAACGATTCTGACTGGCTGAAAGGGGTCTTCCTCTCTCGCTCTCTGTAGCAGCCTCGAGATGTGATCTGGGAGGACCACACGTGGGATAGGAGCGGCAGAGGTATTTCGGCCCCTCCAGCCTGCTGCACAATTTAGAAGCATCATGGCTGGTCTGACTGTAGCTGACCACCACCTTCCTATCTGTTCCCACTAAATATTGACTCTTCTGTCCATCAAAGATCACTTAAGGTCAGCCTTGAAAATCTTCAATGACCCAGTATTCACTGTTCCCTGGGGACGACAGCGCTATACATCGCACTGTTTGAAGGAGAAAGGAACAATATTATCTCAAATGTTAATGAGAGACCTTTTAATTTGAAAGTGTGTTAACCTCACAGAAAGTTACCTCCTCTTTTCAAAAATAAGGGCAAAACAAATGGGAGGAGTCATAGACCATTCAGCCCCTCAAACCTATCCCACAGTCCCATTGACTGTTCAGTAATTTATTTATCAATGTCAGCCTCCATTGCACCCTTGGGAAAATATTCCTGGCATCTTAAGGCCATACAGCACAGGAAATTGAAATATGGCCATTTCATCCATCAACTCTATTTTGCTGTTCGGTGCTGCCTGACATGTTTCTCAACACAATTCTCACGCCTTCTCCCTGTAACTCTGGATCCATGTTTTAATCAAAAGATACCTATCTCTGTATTAAAGACACGGCTTTGGCTGTGT
>NW_025207591.1:0-3623 GCF_004010195.1 Chiloscyllium plagiosum | reverse complement strand
GAAGCTCTCTTCCTCCCTCTACAAGGATTTCAGTGAGTCCCTCTCTCACTGCACACCCCAGGTCATCTCCTCTGCACAGAAGATCTTAGCCTGCTGGACAAACTTTCCTCATTCCTGAAGAAGGGCTTATGCCCGAAACGTCGATTCTCCTGTTCCCTGGATGCTGCCTGACCTGCTGCGCTTTTCCAGCAACACATTTTCAGCGCAGACATTGAAATGAAGCCATCATCATTAATTATGAAAAGCCCATCTGCTTGCCTCATGTCCTTTCGAGAAGGCAATGGGTCATTCTTCCCTGGTCATATCTTTATGTGACTGCAAACCCACTGTAATGTGTTTTACTAATTACTGTCCTGTGTAACAACTGAACCAGCCACTCAGTACAAGGTTGGCAAAACATGTTGGCCTGACCAGGGCTGCACACATCTCGTGAGGGAAGTGCAAAAGGAAAGGTAGAAATCTTCCTTGACTCTTTCCTGTATGCCTTCAGCTCATTCTCATTCAGGTAGATGACCATTCCTCATATTAAGAGCATTCTTTCTTTCACTCTCTACGTACTAAACAGACACTGATACGGTGATAAATTCCATGGCTTTTTTTAAACTCAGCTAATTCAGCCTTTGAATAAATTGTCCCCACCTTAATACACTACAGTTGGTATGTGATCCTCCACGTAACGTCACGTTAGCCATAATAGATACAAAATTTTTCGCTTCCTTCCTCAATGCCAGCAAACCACGTTAAAGTATCATGTGAACCACAGGCGTAGGAGCCACGATGAACATCGTGAAGTCGTCTCTGAGTGCAGTCTCTGCTCCATTGATTTGTCATATTGGAGCATCAATGACACCCTTCTATTCCTGGATAAGTGTTTCAAGGGGTTGAACGCTCTCCACCTGGTCCCATGGAACAAGATCAAGCGTTTGATTGAGCTCTGCCTGTTCCTGTTTAACAGCTCGATGTGCTGACCAGACCCCTCCTCTTACTGTGGAACAAGCAAAAGGATTAAATGGGCTGTCCCTCTTCTTGTTCAGTAGTTTTGATATGATGAAAGGATTCTAGATATCCGTGTGCAACAATCTTGAGGTGCTGAATGAGCTTCTCTTTTAACTTTGGAAATGTGCAGTATCTGGCCACCAAACACAAACATCTTCCTTTGTGCTCTGAAAGATCCCAGCCAGTGGGGAGGTTACACCTGATCCCCATTAAGCTCAAATAATTACGTTGTCCCGATGACATCCTCAGTCAAATACTGCCTTGATATCAAGGCCACTCACTCTTCTCTGAGGCCCCGTGTTTGCCTCTTGTTTCAATCAATCGGTGATGGTGTCTGCGTCGGGAGTGATTTCCTCTCACAGAGGGAAATCAATGCCAGGAATTATCTGGGCGAGAGAGCTAGGGGAGCTGCGTCACAGAAAGTATTTAAACAGGAGGTGGATAAGAATGTTGACCTGACAGCGAGCTGAGGGGCGTGAATAATGGAGCATTAAAGAGGAGTTAATGGGACTCGGCAAGATGGCGGGTGATTCTCTTGAACTGCTGTGGACAGCTTTGCCTAACAGTCAAGGCAAAGTGGTGTTTTTGCCATCCCTGGCCAATTTATGTGGTGGAATTATTAGTTTAAAACCTTACAGAACACATATGTTATAATATTTGGGAGTTGGAAGGATACCAAATGGAAAAGGAGCAAACAAACAGCATCAGGGAGGACCATACCCTGCAGCACCAGGTATTCCAGAGACTGCAGCAGCAGCAGCACCCTCTCCTGAATTCCCCCCCACCCCCGCCCCCACCCCCACAGGGACCTAACAGACTCACAGGAATTGGCTGCGGCGATGGAGAGACTTACCTTGAAAGTCAGGGCTGCGAATGAATAAATCCTTGGGGAGATCCATGCCCAGGTCCGACCGATCACATCCATGCTGTGGAAGCATGAGCTGGAGATCCAGAGCTTCGGAAAGAGGCTGGAGGAGGTGGAGGGTCGAACTAACGCCTTGAAAGCTGTGAGGGAGTCCTCACCCAGTAGGTTCCAGGGGCTGGAGTAAGAAGTGCTGACCTTGCGAGACCATGTTGATGTCCCTGAAAATCGAGGTCGGAGGATATATCTCCGAATTCTCAGGCCCCTGAAGGTGAGGAAGGTGAGCAGCCAGTCAGATTCATTGAAAGCTGGGTGTCAAAGTTTTTGGGCCTTCACTTCGAGTCCAGATGGCTTCAGATTGAAAGAGCTTATTGGGTAACAGTGCGCAGGTCAGGGCCCGTGCAGCGCCCCGCTTGGTCCGAGTGCACTTCTATTCATATAAAACAAGCAATACATCAGAGACGTTTCCAGATCCGTAGAAAAACATACGCAGGTGCTGCTGTACAAGAGGTCAAAAATCATGTTTTTTCCAGGATTTCTCTGCAGCTGTTATTCGAAAGTGAAAATCCTTCGATGAAGTTGAAAAGAGGCTGAGGAACCTGTGCATCCAATAATCCATGAGATACCCCGCAGTGTTTTGTTTCAGCCACGGGGACTCAGTTTATACATTTGACTCAGTGGATAAGGCTAACAACTTTGTGAACACTTTAAAATAGACGTATTGGCCTGAAAAATACGGTTAATGTTTGTTCTCTTTTCTATCTTTCCCCATGTTTTTCTCTCCTTTTTTATTCCTTTCTGTCACCCTAATAATTTCCTTTTTTTGGAAAGGGGGCAAAAGACTTTGGAACAAGTTGTTACTTTTTTTTAGTAACAAGATTTTCGGATGGGAAATCTTGTGGATGTTCTTTGTTGTCTCTTCCTCTTTTTTGTTTGTTCTGCTTCTCTTCTAGTCACAAGTACGGGTGACATGAAGCCAGGGAGTGCTCATCCTGACTTTGTCTTTTTTTCTGTTGATTTAAGAATCATCTCCTTGTTTTTATTTCTGGCCTAAGGCTGGGGCACAGTCCGGGTTTGAAGTAGCTATGAAGAAGGGGATGGGGAGGGTGAGTGCCCTCATGGGCAACGGAAAGAGTCATCCATTCAAGGTTTTCTTTGTAGTTTGTTTGGTAGGAATATTTGTTCATATTTATGATCGAGTAGTTTTTGAATATATAGCTTTTCAGCTCTGAGTCTTTATTTACTTATGCTCAGCGCTTTGTAGGCAGGGTTCTCCCTCCGAGGGGTTCAAGGTTGTCTGAAAGGGGCTATGGCTAAGTGTCTTATTAAAGGTGCACCTGGAACATTATGAGAAGTCATTCGCCTGTTAAAAGAAACAAAAAAGTGCTTTCTAGCCTTAAAATGGAAAGGGTTGATATCGTTTTGTTGCAGGAAACCTATCCTGATGTTGGGGAACACCTGAAATTACAGCAGGGGGGTTATGACCGGTATTCTTTTCATCCTTTACTAATAAATGTAGGGGAGTGGCGGTACTTATCCAGAAAACATATCTTCCGTTCACATTATTAGAGCCAGTGAAAGATTAGCAGGGACGGCTTGTGATACTTAAAGCTCTGATACATGGGAAGGAATATGGCATTTTAAACGTCTACTGCCCTCCAGTGCATCTCCTCAAATTTTTGATTCGTGCTTTCTCTAATTTGAGTGCCTCTGAAGCACGGCACATTATTATGGGGGATTTTAATTGTCTTTTGAATCCGTCATT
>NW_025207590.1:8305-13139 GCF_004010195.1 Chiloscyllium plagiosum | reverse complement strand
TCAAGCTCACATTGGGAAGGATAGCAGGGACACGAAGAGAGGCCAGATCACCCACATGGAGAAGGATGGCAGTGTCCCTGAGAGGGGGCAGTTCACCCACATATTGGGAAGGATGGCAGCCTCCCTGAGGGGAAATTGATCAACCTCATATTAGGAAGGATGGCAGGGACACTGCGAGGGGCCAGATCACCCACATTGAGAAGGATGGTAGTGTCCCTGAGAGGGTAAGTTAACCCAAACATTGTGAAGGATGGCAGGGTCCCTGTGCGGGGGCAGATCGCCCACTCATTTGGAACGATGGCAGCATCTGCTTTGAGGGGCAGATCACCCACACATTGGGAAGATTGGCAGTGTCTCTGAGATATAATGGGAAGGATGCCAGGATCCCTGAGAAGGGACAGATCACCCACACATTGGGACGGATGGGATGGTCCATCAGAGGGACAGATCACCCATACATTGAGAAGAATAGCAGGGACCCTGAGAGGGGGCAAATCACCCACAGATTGGGAAGGATGGCAGGGTCACTGAGAGGGGCCAGATGACCCACACATTGGGAAGGATGGCACTGACCTGAGAGGGACAGATCACCCACACATTGGGGAGGATGGCAGATTTCCAAGAGAGGGCAGATCACCCACACATTGGTAAGGATGGCATGGTCTCAGAGATTGTACAGATCACCCAAACATTGGGAAGGATGGCAGGGTCCATGAGAGGGAGCAGATCACACACACATTGGAAAGGATGGCAGGGTCCCTGAGAGAGACAGATCACCCACCCATTGGAAATGATGGCAGGAATACTGAGAGGGGCCAGATAACCCATACATTGTGAAGGATGGCAGGGTCCCTGAGAATGGGAAGATCACCCACACATTGGGAAGGATGGCAGTGACCCTGAGAGGGACATATCACCCACACATTGGGGAGGATGGCAGTGTCCCCGAGAGTGGGCAGATCACCTACACATTGGCAAGGATGGCAGGGTCCCTAAGAGGTGCCGATCACTCACACATTGGGATGATAGGCAGGGTCTCTGAGAGGGGCCAGATCACCAAACATTGGTAATGTTTACAGGGTCCCTGAGAGCGGCAGATAACCCACACTTTGTGAAGGATTGCAGTGTCCCTGAGAGGGGACAGATCAACCTCACATTGGGAAGGATGGCAGGGTCCCTGAGAAGGGACAAAACCCCACACATTGGGAAGGATGGCAGGGTCCCTGAGAAGGACAGTACACCCACACACTGGGAAGGATGGCAGCGTCCCTGGGAGGGACAGACAAACCACCCATTGGGAAGGATGGCAGGGTCCCTGAGAGGGGACAGATCACCCACACAATTGGAAGGATGCCAGGGTCCCTGAGAGTGGGCAGATCACCCACACATTGGGAAGAATGGCAGTGTTCCTGAGAGGGAGCAGATCACCCAAACATTGTGGAGAATGGGAGGATTCCTGATAGGGGGCCGATCACCAACACATTGGAAAGGATGGCAGTGTACCTCAGAGGGGGCAGATCACCCACACATTGGGAAGGATGGCAGGGTACCTGAGAGGGGAAGGTCACCCAAACATTGGGAAGGAAAGCAGGATCTCTGAGAGGGCCTGATCACCCACACATTGGGAACGATAACAGGATCTCTGAGAGGGGTCAGATCACTCACACAATGGGAAGGATGGCAGGGTCCCTGAGACGGGCCAGATCACACACACATTGTGGAGGATGGCAGTGTCCCTGAGAGTGGGCAGATCACACACACAATGGGAAGGATAGCAGCATCACTGAGAGCGGCAGATCACCAACACATTGGAGAGGATGGCAGTATACCTCAGAGGGGGCAGGTCACCCACAGATTGCGAAGGATGGCAGGCTCCCTGAGAGTGGGCAGATCACCCACACATTAGGAAGGATGGCAGTGTCCCTGAGAGGGACAGATCGAACTCACATTGGGAAGATTTGCAGGGTCCCTGAGAGGGGACAGATCACCCACATATTGGGAAGGATGGCAGGGACACTGAGAGAGGCCAGATCACTCACACATTGGGAAGGATGGCAGCGTCCCTGATAGGGGGAGGTCACCCACACATTGGGGAAGGAAAACAGGGGCTCTGAGACGTATCAGATCACCCACACACTGGGAAGGATTGCAGTGTCAATGAGAGGGGGCAGATCACCCCCACATTGGGAAGGATGGCAGTGACCCTGAGAGGGACAGATCAACCTCATACTGGGAAGGATTGCAGTGTCAATGAGAGGGGGCAGATCACCCCCACATTGGGAAGGATGGCAGTGACCCTGAGAGGGACAGATCAACCTCACACTGGGACGATTTGCAGGGTCCCTGAGAGGGGACAGATCACCTACATATTGGGAAGGATGGCAGGGACACTGAGAGAGGCCAAATCACCCACACATTGAGAAGGAGGGCCGTGTCCGCGAGAGGGACATATCACCCACACATTGAGGAGGATGGCAGGGCCCGTGAGAGGGGGTTAGATCACTTACACATTGGGAAGGATGGCAGGGAAATTGAGAGGGGCCATTTCACCCACACTGTGGGGAGGATGGCAGGGTCGCTGAGAGGGGGGAAAGATCACCCACATATTGGGAAGGATGTCTGGGTCCCTGAGAGGGACAGATCACTCACACATTGGGAAGGATGGCAGTATCTCTGAGAGGGGCAGGTCACCCACGCATTGGAAAGAAAGGCAGTATCTCTGAGAGCAGCAGATCAACCACACATTGGGAAGATTTGCAGTGTCCCTGGGAGGGGACAGATAACCCACACATTGGAAAGGATGGCAGGGTATTGGAGAGGGGACAGATCACCCACACATTGGGATGGATGGCAGGGTCCCTGAGAAGGACAGATCACTCACATATTGGGAACGATGGCAGTTCCCTGAGAGGGTACAGATCCCTCACAAAATGGGTAGGATAGCGGGATCCTAGAGAGGGACAGATCACCGAAACATTGGAAAGGATGGCAGGGTCCTTGAAAGGGGACAGATCACCCAAATTTTGTGGAGGATGTCAGTGTTCCTGAAAGTGGCAGATCGCCCACACATAGGGGAGAATGGCAGGGTCACCGAGATGGGCTAGATTACCCACATAGGGAAGGATGGCAGGCTCCTTGAGAGGGCGCATATAACCCACACAGTGGGAAGGATGCCAGGGTCCCTGAGAGGGGACAGATTACCGAAACATTGTGGAGGATGTCAGTGTTCCTGAAAGTGGGCAGATCACCCACACAATGGGTAGGATAGCAGGGTCTCTGAGAGGGGGCAGATCACCCATAAAATGGGAAGGATGGCATTGTCCCGAAGAGGGGGCAGATCACCAACACTTTGGAAGAATGGCCGTGTTCCTGAGAGGGGCAGATCACCCACACATTGGGAAGGATTGCAGGGTATTTGAGAGGGGACAGATCACCCACACATTGGGAAGGATGGCAGGGTCCCTGAAAGGGGGCAGATCACCCAGACTTTGGGAAGGATGGCAGTGTCACTGAGAGGGGCCAGATCACCCAAACATTGGGAAGGATGGCATTGTCCCTGAGATGGGGCCAGATCACCCACACATTGGGAAGGATGGCAGGGTCCCTGAGAGGGACAGATCAAACACACTTTGGGAAGGATGGCAGGGACACTGAGAAGGGCCACATCACGCAGAACATTGGGAACGATGGCAGGTCCCTCAGAGAGTACAGATCCCTCACAAAATGGGTAGGATGGCAGGGTCACCCAGATGGGGTAGATTACCCACATAGGGAAGGATGGCAGGCTCCTTGAGAGGGCGCATATAACCAACACATTGGGAAGGATGGCAGGGTCCCTGAGAGGGGACAGATCACCCAAACATGTGGAGGATGTCAGTGTTCCTGAAAGTGGGCAGATCACCCACACAATGGGTAGGATAGTAGGGTCTCTGAGAGGGGGCAGATCACCCATAAAATGGGAAGGATGGCATTGTCCCTAAGAGGGGGCAGATCACCAACACTTTGGAAGAATGGCAGTGTTCCTGAGAGGGGCAGATCACTCACACATTGGGAAGGATGGCAGTGTTCCTGAGAGGGGGCAGATCACCCACATAATGGGAGGGATTGCAGTGTCCCTGAGAGGGGACAGATCACGCACACATTGGGACGGATGACAGTGTCCCTGAGAAGGACAGGTCACTCACATATTGGGAACGATGGCAGGACCCTGAGAGGGTACAGATCCCTCACAAAATGGGTAAGATGGCAGGGTCCCTGAGAGGGGACAGATCACTCACATATTGGGAACGATGGCAGGTCCCTGAGAGGGTACAGATCCCTCACAAAATGGGTAGGATGGCAGGGTCCCTGAGAGGGGACAGATCACCCAAACTTTGTGGAGGATGTCAGTGTTCCTGAAAATGGGCAGATCACCCACACAATGGGAAGGAGAGCAGGGTCTCTGAGAGGGGGCAGATCACCCATAAAATGGGAAGGATGGTATGGTCCCTAAGAGGGGGCAGATCACCAACACATTGGGAAGAATGGCAGTGTTCCTGAGAGGGGCAGATCACCCACACATTCGGAAGGATGGCACGGTATTTGAGAGGAGACAGATCACCCACACATTGGGAAGGATGGCAAGGTCCCTGAAAGGGGGCAGATCACCCAGACTTTGGGAAGGATGGCAGTGTCACTGAGAGGGGCCACATCACCCAGAACATTGGGAAGGATGGCAGTGACCATGAGAAGGACAGATCGCCCACACATTGGGGAGAATGGCAGGGTCACCGAGATGGGCTAGATTACCCACATAGGGAAGGATGGCAGGCTCCTTGAGAGGGCGCATATAACC
>NW_025207590.1:6055-8164 GCF_004010195.1 Chiloscyllium plagiosum | reverse complement strand
ATGGCAGGGTCCCTGAGAGGGGACAGATCACCTAAACATTGTGGAGGATGTCAGTGTTCCTGAAAGTGGGCAGATCACCCACACAATGGGAAGGACAGCAGGGTCTCTGAGAGGGGGCAGATCACCCATAAAATGGGAAGGATGTCATGGTCCCTAAGAGGGGGCAGATCACCAACACATTGGGAAGAATGGCAGTGTTCATGAGAGGGGCAGATCACTCACACATTGGGAAGGATGGCAGTGTTCCTGAGAGGAGGCAGATCATTCACACACAATGGGAATGATTGCAGTGTCCCTGAGAGGGGACAGATCACCCACACATTGGGAAGGATGGCAGTGTCCCTGAGAAGGGCAGATCACCCACATATTGGGAACGATGGCAGGTGCCTGAGAGGGTAAAGATCCTTCACAAAATGGGAAGGATATCGGGATCCTAGAGAGGGACAGATCACCCAAACATTGGGAAGGATGGCAGGATCACTGAGAGGGACAGAACAACCACACATTGGGAAGACTATCAGGGTCCCTGAGAGGGAGAAGAATATCATCACATTGGGAAGGATTCCAGGATCACTGAGAGGGGGCAGATCATCCACACATTGGGAAGGATGGCAGGGTCCCTGACAGGGGGCAGATCACCCACACAATGGGAAGGATGGCAGTGTCCCTGTGAGGGGGCAGATCACCCTCACATTGAGAATGATTGCAGTGTCCCTGAGAGGGGGCAGATCACCTATATATTGGGAAGGATGGCAATGTCACTGAGAGGGGGCAGACCACCCACGCATTGGGAAGGATGTCAGGGTCCCTGAGATTGTACAGTTCACCCATACATTGGGAAGGATGGCAGGGTCCCTGAGAGGGATCAGATCACCCACACATTGGGAAGGATGTCTGTGTCCCTGTGAGGGAGCGATCCCCCACACTTTGGGAAGGATGGCAGGGTCCCTGTGAGGGGGCAGATTACCCACACATTGGGAACGATGTCAGGGTTCCTGAGAGAGGACAGATCATCTAAACATTGTGGAGGATGGCGGTGTTCCTGGGAGTGGGCAGATCACCCACACAATGGGAAGGATAGCAGGGTCGATGAGAGGGGGACAGCTCACCCATACAATGGGAAGGATGGCATGGTCCCTAAGAGGGGGCAGATCACCAACACATTGGGAAGAATGGCAGTGTTACTGAGAGGGGCAGATCACACACACATTGGGAAGGATGGCAGTGTTCCTGAGAGGAGGCAGATCACCCCCACAATGGGAAGGATTGCAGTGTCCCTGAGAGGGGACAGATCACCCACACATTGCGAAGGATGGCAGTGTCCCTGAGAAGGACAGATCACCCACATATTGGGAACGATGGCAGGTGTCTGAGAGGGTACAGATCCTTCACAAAATGGGAAGGATATCGGGATCCTAGAGAGGGACAGATCACCCAAA
Source organism: Chiloscyllium plagiosum (assembly GCF_004010195.1). Taxonomy (NCBI): domain Eukaryota; kingdom Metazoa; phylum Chordata; class Chondrichthyes; order Orectolobiformes; family Hemiscylliidae; genus Chiloscyllium; species Chiloscyllium plagiosum. The sequence continues at coordinate 6,725 of NW_025207590.1, read as the reverse complement.
CATTGGGAAGGATGGCAGGATCACTGAGAGGGAGAAGAACATCATCACATTGGGAAGGATTCCAGGATCACTGAGAGGGGCCAGATCATCCACACATTGGGAAGGATGGCAGGGTCCCTGACAGGGGGCAGATCACCCACACAATGGGAAGGATGGCAGTGTCCCTGTGAGGGGGCAGATCACCCACACATTGGGAATGATTGCAGTGTCCCTGAGAGGAGAAAGATCACCCATATATTGGGAAGGATGGCAATGTCACTGAGAGGGGGCAGACCACCCACGCATTGGGAAGGATGACAATGTCACTGAGAGGGGGCAGACCACCCACGCATTGGGAAGGATGTCAGGGTCCCTGAGATTGTACAGTTCACCCGTACATTGGGAAGGATGGCAGGGTCCCTGAGAGGGATCAGATCACACACACATTGGTAAGGATGGCAGGGTCCCTGAGAGGGGGCAAGTCAACCACACATTGAGAAGGATGTCTGTGTCCCTGTGAGGGAGAGATCCCCCACACATTGGGAAGGATGGCATGGTCCCTGTGAGGGGGCAGATTACCCACACATTGGGAACGATGTCAGGGTTCCTGAGAGAGGACAGATCATCCAAACATTGTGGAGGATGGCGGTGTTCCTGGGAGTGGGCAGATCACCCACACAATGGGAAGGAT
>NW_025207590.1:1429-5340 GCF_004010195.1 Chiloscyllium plagiosum | reverse complement strand
TGGGAAGGATGGCAGGGTCCCTGAGAGGGGGCAAATCACCCACATATTGGTAAGGATGGCAGGGTCCCTGTGCGGTGGCAGGTCACCCAAACATTGGGTAGGATTGCAGTGTCCCTGACAGTGGGCAGATCACCCACACTATGGGAAAGATGACAGGATCTCTGAGGGGGGCAGATCACCCACACATTGGGAAGGAGGTCTGGGTCCCTGAGAGAGGGCAGATCAACGATACAATGGAAGAATGGCAGGGTCCCTGAGAGGGGACAGATCACCCACACATTGGAAAGGATGGCAGTGTTCCTGAGAGGGTGCAGATCACTCACACATTGTGAAGGATGGCTGTGTCCCTGAGAGGGCCAGATCACCCACACATTGGGAAGGTTGGCAGTGTCTCTGAGAGGGGTAGATCACCCACACATTAGGAAGGATCGCAGGGTTCCCGAGAGCGGGCATGTCACCCACACATTGGGAAGGATGGCAGTGTCCCTTAGAGGGGACAGATCACCCACACATTGAGAACGATGGCAGTGTCCATGAGAGGGTACAGATCTCCCATACATTGGGAAGGATGGCAGGGTCTCGGAGAAGGACAGATCACTCACACATTGGGAAGGATGGCAGGGTCCCGGAGAGAGGGCAGAACACCCACGCATTGGGAAGGATGGCAGGGACCCTGAGAGTGGGCATATCACCCACACATTGGGAAGGATGGCATTGTCCCTAAGAGGGGTCAGATCACCAACACATTGGAAAGAACAGTAGTGTTCCTGAGAGGGAGCAGATCACGCATACATTGCGAAGGATGGCAGGGTCCCTCAAAGGAGGCAGATCACCCACACATTGGGAAGGATGGCATTGTCCCTGAGAGGGAACAGATCACCAACACATTGGGAAGGAGAGCAGGTTCCCTGAGATTGACAGGTCATCCACACGTAGGGAATGATGGCAGGATCCCTGCAAGGGGGCCAGATCAGAGCAGAAAATGTGTTGCTGGAAAAGCGCAGCAGGACAGGAGAATCGACGTTTCGGGCATAAGCCCTTCTTCAGGAATGCTGCGCTTTTCCAGCAACACATTTTCAGCTCTGATCTGGCCCCCTTGCAGGGATCCTGCCATCATTCCCTACGTGTGATCTCCAGCATCTGCAGTCCTCACTTTCTCCAGCATCTGCAGTCCTCACTTTCTCCAGGCGGCCCGATCACCCACACATTGGTAACGATGGCAGGGTCCCTGAGAGGGGCAGATCACCCACACATTGGGAAGGATGGCAGGGTCCCTGACAAGGGGCAGATCACCCACACAATGGAAAGGATGGCAGTATCCCTGTGAGGGGGCAGATCACCCACACATTGTGCTGGATGGCAGTGTCCCTGAGACGGAGCAGATCACCCACACATTTGGAAGGATGGCAGGGTCCCTGAGAGTGGGCAGATCACCCATACATTGGGAAGGATGGCATGGTCCCTGAGAGGGATCATGTCACCCACACAAAGGGAAGGATGGCAGGGTCCCTGAGACGGAGCAGGTCACTCACACATTGCGAAGACTGGCAGTATCTCTGAGTGGGGCAGATCACCCACACATTAGGAAGGATGGCAGGGTCCCTGAGAGGGGACCGATCACCGACGCATTCGGAAGGATGGCGGGGTCCCTGAGAGGGGACAGATCACCCACACATTGGGAAGGATGGCAGGGTCCATCAGAGGGACAGATCACCCCTACTCTGGGAAGGATGGTAGTGTCCCTGAGAGGGGGCAAATCACCCACACATTAAAGGATGGCAGGGTCCCTGGGAGAGGGCATAAAACCCATACATTGGGAAGGATGTCAGGGTCCCTGAGATTGTACAGTTCACCCATACATTGGGAAGGATGGCAGGGTCCCTGAGAGGGATCAGATCACACACACATTGGTAAGGATGGCAGGGTCCCTGAGAGGGGGCAAGTCACCCACACATTGAGAAGGATGTCTGTGTCCCTGTGAGGGAGAGATCCCCCACACATTGGGAAGAATGGCATGGTCCCTGTGAGTGGGCAGATTACCCACACATTGGGAACGATGTCAGGGTCCCTGAGAGAGGACAGATCATCCAAACATTGTGGAGGATGGCGGTGTTCCTGGGAGTGGGCAGATCACCCACACAATGGGAAGGATAGCAGGGTCGATGAGAGGGGGACAGATCACCCATACAATGGGAAGGATGGCATTGTCCCTAAGAGGGGTCAGATCACCCACACATTGGAAAGAACAGTAGTGTCCCTGAGAGGGAGCAGATCACGCATACATTGCGAAGGATGGCAGGGTCACTCAGAGGAGGCAGATCACCCACACATTGGGAAGGATGGCATTATCCCTGAGAGGGAACAGATCACCAACACATTGGGAAGGAGAGCAGGTTCCCTGAGATTGACAGGTCATCCACACGTAGGGAATGATGGCAGGATCCCTGCAAGGGGGCCAGATCAGAGCAGAAAATGTGTTGCTGGAAAAGCGCAGCAGGACAGGAGAATCGACGTTTCGGGCATAAGCTCTTCTTCAGGAATGCTGCGCTTTTCCAGCAACACATTTTCTGCTCTGATCTCCAGCATCTGCAGTCCTCACTTTCTCCAGGCGGCCTGATCACCCACACATTGGTAACGATGGCAGGGTCCCTGAGAGGGGCAGATCACCCACACATTGGGAAGGATGGCAGGGTCCCTGACAAGGGGCAGATCACCCACACAATGGAAAGGATGGCAGTATCCCTGTGAGGGGGCAGATCACCCACACATTGTGCTGGATGGCAGTGTCCCTGAGACGGAGCAGATCACCCACACATTTGGAAGGATGGCAGGGTCCCTGAGAGTGGGCAGATCACCCACACATTGGGAAGGATGGCATGGTCCCTGAGAGGGATCATGTCACCCACACAAAGGGAAGGATGGCAGGGTCACTGAGACGGAGCAGGTCACTCACACATTGCGAAGATTGGCAGTATCTCTGAGCGGGGCAGATCACCCACACATTAGGAAGGATGGCAGGGTCCCTGAGAGGGGACCGATCAACGACACATTCGGAAGGATGGCGGGGTCCCTGAGAGGGGACAGATCACCCACACATTGGGAAGGATGGCAGGGTCCATCAGAGGGACAGATCACCCCTACTCTGGGAAGGATGGTAGTGTCCCTGAGAGGGGGCAAATCACCCACACATTAAAGGATGGCAGGGTCCCTGGGAGAGGGCATAAAACCCACACATTGGGAAGGATGGCAGGGTCCCTGAGAGGGACAGATCACCCACACATCGGGAATGATGGCAGGGACACTGAGAGGGGCCAGATCACCCATACATTGTGAAGGATAGCAGTGACCCTGAGAGGGACAGATCACTCACACTGGGGAGGATAGCAGGGTCCCTGGGAGAGCGCATATAACCCACACATTGGGAAGGATGGCAGGGTCCCTGAGAGGGGGCAAATCACCCACATATTGGTAAGGATGGCAGGGTCCCTGTGCGGTGGCAGGTCACCCAAACATTGGGTAGGATTGCAGTGTCCCTGACAGTGGGCAGATCACCCACACTATGGGAAAGATGACAGGATCTCTGAGGGGGGCAGATCACCCACACATTGGGAAGGAGGTCTGGGTCCCTGAGAGAGGGCAGATCAACGGTACAATGGAAGAATGGCAGGGTCCCTGAGAGGGGACAGATCGCCCACACATTGGAAAGGATGGCAGTGTTCCTGAGAGGGTGCAGATCACCCACACATTGGGAAGGATGGCATTATCCCTGAGAGGGAACAGATCACCAACACATTGGGAAGGAGAGCAGGTTCCCTGAGATTGACAGGTCATCCACACGTAGGGAATGATGGCAGGATCCCTGCAAGGGGGCCAGATCAGAGCAGAAAATGTGTTGCTGGAAAAGCGCAGCA
>NW_025207590.1:0-1291 GCF_004010195.1 Chiloscyllium plagiosum | reverse complement strand
AAGGATGGCATTGTTCCTGAGAGAGGGCAGGTCACCCACACATTGGGAAGGATGGCATTGTTCCTGAGAGAGGGCAGGTCACCCACACATTGGGAAGGATGGCATTGTTCCTGAGAGAGGGCATATCACCCACACATTGGGAAGGATGGCATTGTCCCTGAGAGGGGGCAGGTCACCGACACATTGGGAAGGGTGACAGGATCCCTGAGTGAGGGCAGATCACCCACACATTGGTAAGAGTGGCAGTGTCCCTGAGAATGGGCATATCACCCACACATTGGGAAGGATGGCATTGTTCCTGAGAGAGGGCAGGTCACCCACACATTGGGAAGGATGGCAGTGTCCGTGAGAGGGGACAAATCATCCACACATTCGGAAGGATGGCAGTGTCTCTGAGAGGGCTCAGGTCGCCCACACATTGGGAAAGATGGCAGGGTCCCTGAGAGGGGGCAGATCACTCATACAATAGTGAAGGAAATCAGGGTCCCTGAGAGGGGACAGGTCACCCAAACAGTGTGGAGGATGGTAGTGTTCCTGAGAGGGGGCAGATCCCCCACACAATGGGAAGATTAGCAGGGTCTCTGAGAGAGGGCAGATCACCCACACATTGGGAAGAATGGCAGTGCCCCTGAGAGGGGGCAGATCACCCACAGATTGCGAAGGATGGCAGGGTCTCTAAGTGGGGGCAGATCACCCACACAATGGATCTCTGAGAGGGGCAGATCACCCACACATTGGGAAGGATGGCATCGTCCATGAGAGGGGCCAGTTCACCAACACATTGGGAAGAATGGCAGTGTCCCTGAGAGGAAGCAGATCACCCACAGATTGCGAAGGATGGCAGTGTCCCTGAGAGTTGGCAGATCACCCACACCATGGGAAGGATGGCATGGTCCCTAACAGGGGCCTGATCACCCACACATTGCGAAGGATGGCATGGTCCCTGAGAGAGGGACAGAACAACCACACATTGGGAAGGATGGCAGTGTCCCTGAGAGGGGACAGATCCCGTACACAATGGGAAGGATGGCTAGGTCCCCGAGAGGGGCAGATCACCCACACATTGTTTCTTAATGATAGATAGTTGAGCTGAGCGTCGTGAAGCGCTGTATTTTATCTCCAGTTTCTGTCAAACCATGGGCTTGAGTTATCCCAGTACAAGAACCACAAGTGACGTACCTCAAGTATTCACATCGATGGGCCTGGGTATCTTCCAGTTTGTGATTGTTCCTTTCCCTCTGGGTGTTTGCAGACCCCGTCAAGCTCTCTGACACTCTCGGTGATGAAAGCA
>NW_025207589.1:10978-13137 GCF_004010195.1 Chiloscyllium plagiosum | reverse complement strand
GCTATACTTCAGCCCTCAGAGTGGAAGATGCTCATCTGGAGAAATATTTATGCTGCCTCTGCAATGTGGAAATGATGTGTCTTTGGGGAATATTCCTAACCATAGTGTACGCATTAAAGAGCATTCCCATTGCAATTATATCAAAGTTACTCCGAGTGAACACTTTTCTGTGCAGATAAGATTAATTATTTTTGCATTTTATATGACTTGCAGTGTTTCGTGACTTAACCTGACAAGTAATCCGACATTTTTGAATGAATTGAAAAGTCGAAAAAAAAGAGCAGCAGAGCGTGGTGTTGCATCATTTTTAACACGAGAGGGACAGAGAGACGGATAGGGAGAAATAAAGATTTGATCCCAGTTTCAATGATACTCCGACAAACAAAAGTGCTCCCATTGCACAGAAATGCATACACAGATATACAAGCACATATGAAGACACTAATGCAGGAACACACATAATTAGTACAGATATGTACACGCGGAGAGGCACAAAGTGATACACATAGATGCACAGAAATACACGAACATGGACAGAAATATGCAGAAACACACTTGGACAAACAGACATACATGGAGTCACGGAGTTTTACAGGGAGTTTGGACACTGACCTATCGGTCCATAAAGCCCATGCTGACCATAATCCAAAATTAAACCAGTCCCACCTGCCTGTGCTTCACCCATATTTTCCCAACTTTCTCTTTTTTTTACTTAATCAAATGTATTTTAATCGTTGTAACTTACCCACCTCCAGCACTTATTCAGGAAGTTCATTCCAAACATGAACCACATGCTATATTTTTTTTTAAAAATGGTGTAACCAAAAACTCTGTGAGAAATCGGGGCAAAGATCGTCTGGGTGCCACTTGATGAGATATTTTAACCATTGATAACCACAGCTGAGATACTGGTCGACGTGAAGTTGGCTAACGTGGTTCCATGATTAAACAAACTGATAAGGAAAATGGATGAGTGAAGGTGATACCGATGATGGCCACATTGTTAGAATGAATCCTGAGTGACAAGATTTACTCGAATTTGGACAGAATAGGACTGATTATGCACAGTCAACATCACTTTTTGCGTGTGAAATCATGTCTCAGTAACTTGACTAAGTTTTAGAACATAGAACATAGAACATAGAAGAATACAGCGCAGTACAGGCCCTTGGGCCCTCGATGTTGCGCCGATCCAAGCCCACCTAAACTACACTAACCCACTATCCTCCATATACCTATCCAATGCCCTCTTAAATGCCCATAAAGAGGGAGAGTCCACCACTGTTACTGGCAGGGCATTCCATGAACTAACGACTCGCTGAGTGAAGAACCTACCCCTAACATCAGTCCTATATCTACCCCACCTTAATTTAAAGCTATGCCCCCTTGTAATACCCGACTCAATACGCGGAAAAAGGTTCATACTGTCGACCCTATCTAACCCCCTAATCATCTTGTACACCTCAATCAAGTCACCCCTAAACCTTCTTTTCTCTAGTGAAAACAGCAAAGAATCTGAGAATACTGTTTCCACATCCTGCTTTTCAATCTCATTCCTTGCTGCCTCAAATCTGTTTCATGGACCACATCCCTGCATTCCCACCTAGGTCTTTGTCACCAACATGGAGCAATACCTCTGTCGTTTGATCTTCCTGCAGCAGAATTTCCTGCAGCTGTTCTGTGATTTCCTTGACCCTGGTAGCAAGGAGGTTATCATTGCATGCTGAAGGTATGTTTATAACTGTAGAAACTTCACTCTGTTCCCCTAATTAAAGAATCCATTATCAGTACAATGTACCCACTCTTCCTACCACCCTGTCCAGCTGACGTGACTCTGTCTGCGTTCTTCTGATGAATTCTTTCCATCACAAGCTTCCAAAGCAGGAAACTGATGTCTGATCTCGATCATCTCAGGGGACTGCTGAGATACCTGGCTGTCACGTATTCCTTATTTGCCCATACACACTAACTGTGATGTAGCCACCTCCATAAATGTGTTATTCCCCTCATCCTCAGTCCCGTGGATGGCCTACAGTTACTCCCATTCTCGAAAACAGAACTCCAGTTTATGCACACTGTCACATTTCCAGGAGATAGGAAACCTCCCAGAATCCCACATTCCACAGGCTGACCATTTCCTTGCTCAGAGACAAAAAAAA
>NW_025207589.1:0-10513 GCF_004010195.1 Chiloscyllium plagiosum | reverse complement strand
TCCCTCACACTCACACTCCCCTCACACTCCCCTCATACTCACACTCCCCTCACACTCACCTCACACTTCCCTCACACTCCCCTCACACTCACACACTCCCCTCACTCTCCCCTCACACTTACACTCCCCTCACACTCACACGCTCCCCTCACACTCCGCTCACACTCATACACTCCCCTGACACTCAAACACACACACATACACACACACGAACACAGGCCCCCATACACAGACCCCCGCACACAGACACGCATACACACATGCACACACACTTACAGTTTCTTTGTCCATGGACACCAACACTTGGCAATTGCCAACCCCTCACTTCTGTTATCCACTTGCCGGCCACAGAGCTGCATTGGAGGGTGAATTGGAAACCAGCATTGAAAGGCTGCTGCTTTGTCAGATGGTGCACGGACAGACACCCAGCCAACAGATTGGACCAGGGTGCATCTCAGCACTGCTTGCCTGCTCACTTAGCACCTACCCACATACTCCCAATATTCTTTGCCATGCCATGCCTAATTAGAACAGTTGAACAAAAGGCAGATTACTTTGCTGGTCAGCATATCTCAGTCAAAGAGATGGATGCCTTGCTCTACACAGTTTCATCCCCACACCATGTGCCAGCAGTCTGTGCAGCAAAGACACTGCACGTGCACGGACCATGCCTCAAACTCTGAGGGAAATAGTTCTCACTGAAGTCCATGGAGGTGCTCATCAGTCAGCAGGTCCTGGCACAGCAAATCAAGAGCAGACCATGAAACCATTCCAGGAAATAGTCCAGCTGAGATGTTCTGAGTGAATGAATCATGGTCGGTTCTGTGACTCCATAACAGTCAGTCCAGAAGGAGGTGGTTGCTGAAGTGGGTGGGGAATAGGGGTTGGGTGTGGTGTATGGATAATGTGGTCACGAAGATGTACAGACATCAGTCAGTGGTCTGGACGTTTCTTGTCTGGGGCTGCCCTATTAAGGAGTAATGTTAGACCACTGGGTCCATTCACAGAAACTAAGAGAAAAAGGGGAGTGGTGCGCTGTCGCAGGAAGAAAGCTCGGAACCTACACATCAGGATTGGGGTTTCCAGGCTGGGGGACAAGGGGCAGTAGGGGCAGGAGGGTCATCCACAGTGAGAGCATCATGGCTTCAAAGGGAGCAGTGGTTGATCACACCTGGCATGGTTATCTTATATGTCAGAGTATGGGGGTGAGAATTGGGCAGGTAACAGCTCATTAGATGGTTTGGCTGATGGCCTAGGGAGGTATGAAGTCAATGGGATTCATGTGAAGGACTATCAAGAAAGGGGCCTCACCAACACATTGCACTGGAAATCAAAAATACATGATGGAAAAGAAAATGGTTTTTCAGTCTATGAGTGAAGGGTCTGCAGAGCCCATTACTGTGAGGTTCTTTAAAGTGTTTCCTGTGAAACATTCTATAGAGACTCTTGAAACTGTTTATTACCCATAACATCCAGTTACCCACTACTCTTACTATTTGGGACAAGCAAAGGACTGCAATTTAAACTTATTTTTATTGAAACACTCATAAATGAAAGAAACAGACGTTACACAAATTAACTTAACTTTTCCCCAACTAGGCTGACTGCCTGAAAATACTACTCACGCTGGTGAACTTGATTGGGCTGCTGGATTCAATTCATGATACAAAGGTAGGTCTCACACAGAATCCTCGCTGGCCGAGTCTACGCTGAGGGAATGGCCACCAGGTGTACCTTCTTCTCCCACTTCCTGGGCCCTTCTGAAGTATTCTCTGACTTCAATCAATGAGGTCGACGGACAGAGGTCACAGTGCCCAATAAGGTTAGGCCAGGTGATCCCAGCTGTACCCATCCCCGTTCCATGGTATGATTTCTCCATGGTGCCAAGGTGTCTGGGTGAAACTGGGGAATATACAGACACCATGTCTCTCCCAATTGTTCTGGTTGAGCACTGCTTATTGAGTTTCATGGAAACATAGAAATATGGAAGATAGGAGCAGGAGGAGGCAATTCAACCCTTTGAGCCTGCTCTGCCATTCATCATGGTCATGGCTGATTGTCCTAATCAATAGCCTAATCCTGTTTTCCCCCCATAACCTTTGATCCCATTTGCCCCAAGTGCTATATCTAGCCATCTCTTGAATACTTTCAATGTTTTGACATCAACTATTTCCTGTGGTAATGAATTCCCCAGGCTCACCACTTTTTGGGTGAAGAAATGTCTCCGTCCTAAATGGTCGACGCCAAATCCTCAGACTGTGACACCTGATTCTGAAACACACCCACCATCGGGAATATCTTCCCTGCATCCAACCTGTCTAGTCCTGTTGGAATTTTATAAGTTTTAATGAGGTCTCCCCGCCCCATTCATCTGAACTCCAGTGGAAATAATCCTAACATGGTCAATCTCTCCTCATCCATCAGTCCCGCCAGCCCCTGAATCAGCCTGGTAAACCTTTGCTGCACTCTCTCGAGAGCAAGAGCATCCTTCCCCAGAAATGGAGACCAAAACTGCACACAATATTCTAGGTGTGGCCTCACTAGGGTCCTGTATAACTGCAATGAGACATCCTTGCTCCTGTACTCGAAACCTCTTGTATTAAAGGCCAACATACCATTTGCCTTCTTTACTGCCTGCTGTGTATGCATACTTACCTGGTGCACAAGGACAACCAGCTCCTGCTGCATGGCTTATAATGACTCTCCTGTTGTTAATGTCAACCACTTCTGTGCAATATGCAATACAGGTCTGGCCTGGTCCTTGTTCACATTTGACTTGTGGTAACCTTGGCCACTCTGCATTCCAATCTTATGTTGGACCTAGTTCCTTAGGCCATTGACCATTTGGTCACAAAAGGAAAAGAACATTACATACAGACCTATGCAGTTCTCAGGACACTATCTACGGGATTACTAATTGCTGGCCATTCTAATGCTTTGGTTCCCTGTTTGGTTTGCATCTCCCAGCTACAGACACCAACACTTTTGTACACAGAGGCCGTGGAAAGAATACAGTATTTACCTTCCAAGGAACAACATGCCTTCAGTCATCTGGGAAATTGCAACTGTGCAACAGGAAGAAAGATGGCCACAACTACACCTGGAGTGTGCAGGTTCCATACCTCTACCTGTGAGGAAAGGGGCTGAAAAATCCAACACAATGAAGCCCTTTAAGATCCAGTCAGTACATAGGACACAAACTTACAGGCTCCCATGCCCAAAGATTGCTGACCATTTCATGCAAGAAGAAAACATCCCATCCAGAGTCAGATACAGCCCAAATGAGTAAAGGCACATGTGGTTGCCATCTGTTTCTGTTTGTTGCCCTGGCTGCCATTTCAAGATGCCACAAAATGGCACAAACCCAATTATATGCAGCATTGATGAAACCAGTACTATGTTACTCCTTTAATCATGTTACAGATCAAAAGCAACCCTGAGGAGGATTGAAGTCAGATTCAAAGTTTGGTTTCTTTTCTATTTATTTTTAAATTGATCAAAATGTGGTGTCAAAATCACTCACAAAATATATCTTATGTAAATGCCATAAATTTCCCTGAATGATATTTTACTTTAATATGATTCTTCCAATGGTATCGTAGTCTAAAATAAACTCAACTTTGTCCAAGATACATCTATCTCCAGTCTGCTCAAAGGTCAGTGGCAGGAAGCAATGAAGTTAAGAAGTTTACAAACCGCAATTCAACTCCTAACAAGTCAGACATTCCACAGAGGCTATAAAATTGCTGGCTGTGAATATCTGTGGGATGCTTCTTGTTTTTTTCTGGCATAACTTCAATAAAAAAAGCCACAGAAATCCCAGAAAAGTGGTGCCATTTTTGCTTCTGCTGTTCTCTTGTTGGCAGTTTGCAGTTCTTTAGCCAGAAATATGGTGGATTAGCAAGGGAAACAATTCAATATTTTAACATTGTTCATGGATGTGTTAACTCCTGGCACGCCACGCGAACACTAGATATTGAGGTGTTGAAATTGATCTGCTTTCTGATTCCGAACTGATGGCCCCACAGAATACTATTTCAATTGGGTTACTCGATTTGGAAAAGGCCAATGTTACTGTGAATGCAGAGATATAGGCTACAACATTAGATGGGATTGAGGTTGACAAAGATGCAATTTTTCGAAGATCTGAAAATAGATAAGACCCCTGGGCCAGATGGGATTTATCCTTGGATTCTCTGGGAAGCCAGGGAGGAGATTGCAGAGCCTTTGGCTTCAATCTTTACGTCATCATTGTCGACAGGAGTAGTGCCAGAAGACTGTAGGATAGCAAACGTTGTTCCCTTGTTTAAGAAAGGGAATCGTGACAACCCTGGTAATTATAGGCCAGTGAGCCTTACTTCAGTTGTGGGTAAGATGTTGAAAATGGTTATAAGAGATAGGAATTATAATCATCTGGAAAGGAATAATTTGATTTGGGATAGTCAACTTGTTTTATGGAGGGTAGGTCATGCCTCACTAACCTTATTGAGTTCTTCAAGAAGGTGACAAAACCCAGGTGGATGAAGGTAAGGCAGTTGATGTGGCGTATATGGACTTCAGTAAGGAGTTTGGTAAGGTTCCATACGGTAGACTATTGCACAAAATATGGAGTTTTGGGATTGAAGGTGATCTAGTGGTTTGGATCAAAAATTGGCTAGCCAAAAGAAGACAGAAGGTAGTGTTTGATGAGAAATGTTCATCCTGGAGCTCAGTTACCAGTAGTGTGCCGCAAGGATCTGTTTTGGGGCCACCGCTGTTTGTCATTTTTATAAATGATCTGGAGATGGGCTTAGAAGGATGGGTTAATAAATTTGCGGATGACACTAAGATAGGCAGAGTTGTGGATAGTGTCAAAGGATGTTGTGGGTTACAGAGGGACATAGATAAGATGCAGGGCTGGGCTGAGAAGTGCCAATTGGAGTTTAATGTAAATAAGTGTGAGGTAGTTCACTTCAGAAGAAGTTACAGGAATGCAGAGTACTGGGCTAATGGTAAAATTCTTGGCAGTGTAGCTGGGGCGAAGGTGGGTGGGAAGGCAATAGGTGGATGCAGGTGTGAGGGAAGATTGTGATAGGTTGGTGGGGAGGGTGGAGCGGATAGGTGGGAAGGTAGATAGACAAGTAGGACAGGTCAAGAGGGCGATGCTGAATTGGAGGGTTGGATCGGGGATGAGGTGGGGGGAGGGGAAACTAGTGAAGTTGATGTTGCTGCTGTGTAGTTGAAGGATCCCAAGGCGGAAGATGATGCGTTCTTCCTCCAGTTGGTGGGCGACTTTGATTTGGCAGTGGAGAAAGCATAGGACTTGCATATCCTTGGTGGACTGGGAGGGGGAGTTGAAATGTTCAGCCACTGGAAATTGGGTACGTGTGTCCCAGAGATGTTCTCTGAAATGTTCTGCAAATTGGAGTCCTGTCTCCCCAATGTAGAGGACCACATCGAGAGCAACGGACGCAGTAGATGAGGTGGTGGATGTGCAGGAAGATCTCTGCTGGATTTGAAAAGATCCTTTGGGGCCTTGGATGGAGGTGAGGGGGGAGGTAGGGGAGCAGGTTTTACACCTCCTATGGTGGCAAGGGAAGGTGTTGGGTGTAGAGGGTGGCTTGGTTAGGGGCGTGGACCTAACAAGGGAGTCACGGGTAATGGTCTCTGTGGAATCCTGATAGGGAGGAAAATATATCCCTGGTGATGGGGTCTGTCTGCAGATGGCAGAAATGATGGAGGATAATACACTGTATCTGGAGATTGGTGTGGTGGAAGGTGAGCACCAGAGGGTTCTATCCTTGTTGTAATTGGAGGAATGGGGTTTAAGGGCTGAGGTGGGGGAAATGGAAGAGATGCGCTGGAGGGCATTGTGGGAGAGGAAATTGCGGTCCCTGAAATAGGAGGCCATCTGGGATGTTCTACAGTGGAATTGCTTCTCCTGGGAGAAAGTGCAACAGAGGCGGAGGAGTTGGGAATAAGAGATAACATTTTTACAGGAAGGGGGTTGGGAGGAAGTGTAATCAAGGTAGCTGTGGGAGTCGGTGTTTTTGAAATAGAGTCAGTCACTGGAGGTAGAGACGGAGAGGTCCAGGAAAGGGAAAGGAGGTGTTGGAGATGGTCCATGTGAACTTGAGTCAGGGTGGAAGGTGTTAGTGAAATTGCTGAACCATTCAACTTCCTTGTGGTAGCACAAGGCAGCGCCGATACAGTCATTGATGTAGCGGAGGAAAAGGTTGGGAATGGTGCCGCTGTAACTACGGAAGATGGACTGTTCCACGTACCTTACATCGACTCTCCTGCTCTTTTTGATTCTTGCAATCATACCTGTGCATGAGAACATGTGTTATGGGCACCACTTCACCTTCTCTGTCACCATTACATATCCTCTCCAGCTAACTCTTTGCTATGTGATCAATTCCCCCAACCTAACCATTAGACCAATACACTCAGTCTGCTACTTCCTTCTTCTGCAAATTGTCCTACCCAACAGGCTGGCAGTGTACTTTTCAGCTGATTATCAGACAAAAAGCTTAAAGCAATAATGCACTCTGCAGTTAATAATGTAAGGCTTTGGGAGAAACTTTGACTTTGAAGTTTCCCCAACTTTCAATATATTCTACTCCAGATTAGTGTTTCAGAAAAGTGGCAACTTTCTATCTAGTAGAGTCATAGAGTTATACAGCACAGAAACAGATCCTTTTGTCCAACTTGTCCACACTGACCAGACATCCCAATCTGACCTAGTCCCTTTTGCCAGCAATTGGCCCACATCCCTCCAAGCCCTACCTATTCATATATTAATCTACATACCTTTTAAATGCTGTAATTGTACCAGCATCCACCACTTCCTCTGTCAGCTCGTTTCATATATGTACCACCCTCTGCATGAAAAACTTAGCACTCAAGTCCTTTTTAAATCTTTCCCTTCTCACCGCAAACCTATGCCCTCTAGTTTTGGACTCCCCCACCCAAGGAAAAAGACCTTGGCTCTTCACCCCATCCATGGCCCTCATAATTTTACAACCTCTGTAAGGTCACTCCTCCGCCTCCGATGTTCCAGGGAAAGCAGCCACAGCCTATTCAGTCTTTCTGTATAGCTCAAACCCTTCAACCCTGGCAACTTTCTTGTAAATCATTTCTGCATCCTCTCAAGTTTAACAATATTCTTCCAATAGAAGGACGACCAGAATTGTACGCAGTATTCTAAAAGTGGCCTCAAAAATTTACTCTACAGCTACAGTATGACACTTTAAAACATATCACACCATTCGTCCAAGATCAATATTTTCTATTTAGGAGCACGCAAATGTTGGAAGGATTTGTTTTAACGTCCACCAAGGCGTTAATGGCAATATATTTAAAAACATGCATTGTACTATTACCACATATCGAACCCCCCCTGAAAGCAACAGATAACCTTCTAAAAAACAATGTTTTATTCAACTGTTGCATGTCTTAGTCAGTTGGTATGTTGATTTACAATAGTGTAGATGTGATTTATTCACAAATTAATTTAGGAAGAAACTAGGTCTGTTAAGTCATTGAGAAATGCCATATGAATGATTAATAAATATGGGCTGGAACAGAGAGATTAGCACTAATGACTGGGGACAGATGCTGAAACAGACAAGCTTTCTTTCTTGTTCCTTTTCTGAAACATTTGTTCATTCAAGTGGAATAGCAATTTTGCTTCAGTCATAATTTATTTACCGCACAAAATTAACATTTCAACTAAAAACATTTAACCTGGTAACTGTTTCCAGTGTTCAGGATACAAGATATTGGATGTTTGCTTGAAATAAATGAATTAAAAATAGATTGAATTATCTTGTAAATTTAATCCTTAGTTATGAAATGCTGTCTACATTATAAGTACACCAATAAGGAGCTGTTTGTAGTGAAGCTAGTCTTGAACAACTTCTTTCTGTCAGACTTTATATCTCTGTGTTACAGATAGTTACAGATAGTGCCTAATAATTCTCATAGATCAGTAAATATTGTTGAAATATCCTAATTAATAGTGTAGAAACTAAACTCCAGGTTGAGGTTTAGATAATTAGAATTCACTTTTTTACTTTAGCTTAATGCTGATTTTCATTTCACTGTGTCTTTAGAACTACTGTCAAATATTTAAAGATAGAGCTATCACGCCTTTGCTCAGCATTACAGCTGGTTTGGACCATGTAAACATAATAAATTGTCCAAGTGCAATTTTGTGAGTATAATAGCAAACATATTCACAAAATGGTTTCTTATTATTTAAAGAAAACCAGAAAACAATACCGGTAGCATTACGGCTACAATTAGACTCGCAACACAGTTAGATCTCCATCTTAGGTATACCTAATCATCTCAAGTGTCATGACTCCGAGGCTTTTTACTGTAGGTGCTTTGAAGGAGGGAGAACTGGGTTTGACAATTCTCTATCTGGCGAATCCAAATGTTTGAGAATCTTTGAAAGCTAGTACACCCACTGAGGAGAGACAGCACAGAACCACATAATCATTCCAGTGCAGGAGTAGGTCATTCAGCCCACTTTGTCTGCACTAGCTGTCTAAATGAACAATGAACTTAGTGCCATTCTCTCACCTTCTCCCAGTAACCGTCTACATTCTTCCTTTTCAAATGACCATCTAATTTTCTTTTGAATGCCTTGATTAAACCTGCCTCCACCATATGTTAAAGCAGTACATTCCAGACATTAGTCATTCAATGTGTGAAAGAAATTAAATCACGTTTGCTTCTTTTGTCAGCTACATTAAATCTGCATCATCTCATGCTGATTATTTCATGAATTGAAGCAGGCTTTTCCCTCAGTTTTCTGTGCATACAAGCTACTTTATCAGCAATGTGGGGACCACCTTGTGAATGCAAGACAGGAAATTAGCCTGGATAGCCAAAGATCAAAGGTTTTTTCTATGGAATGTGATCCACTTATACTTGGAACTACTAAGGATGAAATTGGAATGTTTTAACATGTCACAGAAGGTCCTTGACCCTTGTTTCCCAATGTAGTTTGAGGTAATCTGCCCAAATCTACATGCAATATTTGAAGTGTAGTCCAATCAAGCAGCTATGTAAAGTTATGATAATTTGCTTCAGATCTCTTTTTAAAAAAGCCCCAGGATTTACATCAGAACTCGATTAACTTTATTAATTATGGTTTCACATTAACAAACACTTTCCAGCAGGGAATGATGTAAATTTTTGTGTCAAAAAAAAGACCTGAATACAATTTTTGCATGCTGTAGAAGAGCTAATCAAATAGTGATTGAAATAGCAAGCAGAAAGAACTGATTTTTTAAAAATATGTTAATACTGTTGGACAAAGTAGGATGACAGGAGGCTCCGGTACAGCATATCTGTGATGTGAACCACTTCAACTGAAATTCAATGTAATTTTTTTTTGTTCCTAAGTGAATTAGAATCGCGTTCTGCCTAAGAAAATAGACTTCATCAGGCGCTAGCCTTGGCAAAAACTATACAATACCCACAGTGGCTGCTGAAGGCACGATGATTTAAAAGAGACAATTTTATGGAAGTCTGGACTGGATCAACAAATGCTTGAACCCCAACCCACAATCCCATAACCAGAAACTGTGCATGTATGCTCATTATGATTAAACTGCAGATCAAAAGAAGCCTTTACATTTTAGAGGCAAGCTCTGCTTCCCCTCCAGACCTTACAAAATAGCTCACAAAACATTTTGCTTATGGGGAACAAATCCAAAAATAAGTTGGATTTTCTTTGCTGGAAACAAGCTTAGAGAAACATTTTTCATGGAAATTATTTGTTATTTTCCATCTGTTTTACAGACTATAATATCATGCATTGTTAAACGCAAGAGTCTGCTTTCCATGATCAGTAGTGGCGATTGGACGGTATATTTACCCACTTACATATGCACACTCACATATGCTCACTTACATATGCTTACTTACATTTGCCGACTTACATATACCCACTTACATATGCTTACTTACATATACCTACCTACATATGCTCACTTACATATGCCCACTTACATATGCTCAATTACATATGCCCACTTACATATGCCTACTTACATATGCTCACTTACATATGCACGCTTACATATGCCCACTTACATGTGCCTACTTACATATACCCACTTCCATATGCTCACTTACATATGCTCGCTAACATATGCACACTTACATATGCTCACTTACATATACCCACTTACATATGCTCACTTACATATGCAGGTTTATATATGCCCACTTACATATGTTCACTTACATATGCCCACTTACATATGCCTACTTACGTATACTCACTTACATATGCTCACTTACATATGCCCATTTCCATATGCCTACTTACATATACCCAAATACATATGCGCACTTACATACCCACCTACATATGTTCACTTACATATGCCCACTTACATATGCTCACTTACATATGCCCACTTACATATGCCTACTTACATATGCTCACTTACATATGACTACTTACATATACCCACTGACATATTCTCACTTACAAATGCTCACTTACATA
>NW_025207588.1:6531-13131 GCF_004010195.1 Chiloscyllium plagiosum | reverse complement strand
AGATGTTTCAGAAAGCTGGAGAGGATGAGATCTGGAGGAAGAGACACAAATGGAAAGAGTTGCTAGGAATGTCAGGGGTAACAGAGACAGCAATGGTATGATCTGGAGCAGATGACCCAGGTTCTGAGGGTTCTGGGAATTGGACGTGGTTTCTCCAGGAAGGCGGACAGTAGAGCCACAGGAGATTACAGATATGTGGAGAGCTGTAGAGCCTCCATTCATGAAGACGGGGAGATTGGGAGGGATGGACCAGTTTACAGGCATAAGGATGTTGGGAGGATGGAATGGTTCACACAGACAGGGAGTGTTTTAGGAGCAGATTACAGCGATAAAGTGGTTTGTACAAATTGAAAGAACAAACAGAGAAATGCAGGGTAGTCAGACCGAAGATGTTTATAGATATAGGAAGGCTAAGGTTCTGGTGAGGATTTGGGTATGGAGAGTATGGAGTCTGACAGATTTTCCGAGAGATAAGGACAGCAATTTTGTTTGGAGACTGTTTCACAGAAAAAAAAGGAGCATGAGTAAGCTTGGTCAAGGGAAGGGTTGTAAGGGAGGGTGTCATTTACATACATTGGAAAGTCAGAGCTGTACCTGGTCACCTGTCAGCCTCTGATACTCTCACAAAACAATCCAACTTTGTTTAATTTCCTCTTACACCTGAATTACCCTTAAAAACCTAACACAGGCAACGTGCTGATAAACCCCTTTTGCACCCTACCCAAAGCCTCCCCATCCTTCTTAATGTATGGAGATGAGAACTGCACACAGTACTCCAAATGTGGCCAAACAGAAGTTTTATACAATCACAACATCAGATGCAAAGCACTTTTCACAACGTTGTGACTGATGAAGGCCAGTTTTCCATTTGCTTTCGTTCCCATCTGAAACACTTCTGTTGTCATTTTCTGGGAGTTACTGACTTGCACCAAGATCCTTCTGTATATCAATATCCCTCAGGATCCTAACTTTCTTCTTGAATTAGACATGACCTCAGACTTTTCCAGCTTAAACTCTATTTGTCATTTTTCTGCACATCTTTCCAACAGATCTGTGACTTCCTGCAACCTTGGATCTCCTTGCTCGTTAACCCCAACTCCACCGATTTTCATGTCATCCAGAATAATTATCTTTGTCACTTCCTTTTCTTTCAATGGTGTGAGATTCTGTAACCAGGGGGCAGAAAATCCCAGCAAGGGCTCAACCATTTAAGATGAAGATGAGGAGGAATATCTTCACTCAGAGGGTAGTGACTCTGTGGGAATTCCTGACTGGAGGGGGCTGTCGAGGCTGGGTCATTAAGAATATTTACACCAGAGATGGTCAGACTTTAATGAATCAGGGAAACAAGGGTTTTGTGAAAAAGGCAGAAAAGTAGAATTTAGGATCATTAGATCAGCCATGATCTAATTGAAGGGCAGAGCATCTTCAATGGGCCAAATGGCCCAATTCCGCTCTTAGGTCTCATGTTCTGAACTCAAACTCAATATATCCTGTCTGACATTATAGGTCTTTGCTCCCAAAACTCATGTGGAATGTGAATATTAGGTATTTATTATTTCACAGCATTTGATCTGCAATAGACTATTTTGTTGATGGCTCCTTGATGTGATGTTATAGAAAACCATCTCGTATACAATCCAGGATTCCATCCACTACAGCCATGATACTCATTAGTTATCCAGTCGGGACGGAGACCACTGTCACACACAGTTACTGTACTGCCCTCGCTGCATGTACATTCAGTGTCCTGACTGTAACCATACTGACATGACCATCACTGCCTGGTGCTTATAAAAGAATTCCTGCGAACGTTTACTGCCGCTTGCTTATTCTCAGCTCCACTCAAATAAGACTCCAAATTTTGATCTTCAGTACCATATGAGTGTCTCATTAATACATTAACCTCATCCTTTCTTCACAACTTGTTGGCTTTTTACCTCGCCTGCCTCGATCCCAACAACCCTTCGATGGTCATTCTACAGCTACATCTCCGGAATGACAGTTCCATCATATCTGTTCAACTGTCATTCAATCTGCCTTATGGCGAATGCAGGGCGTCATTCCTAAGTAGTGGGGTGGGGGAGGGGGGTGAACGGATGGGTAGAGTTTACAGAGATAGGAAGGCGTACAGTGGCTCGAGGATGTTCAAGTTAAACAGAGTTACATCTGCTCAAGTACGTCAGTGAGACAAAGGGGTTTGGGGATTGGAGGAATTTACAAGGATAGAGGGAGCTGGGTTAGATTCTGGAGATAGGGATAGGGATGGATGTAGGGAGAGGCAGGCAGACTGAGAGGCACTAGCAGCGGGTATTTCAGTAGGCGAGTATTGTGTATACTAACAGAGATTTTGTGGGTGGCACGGTGGCACAGTGGTTAGCACTGCTGCCTCACAGCGCCAGAGACCCTGGTTCAATTCCCGCCTCAGGCGACTGACTGTGTGGAGTTTGCACATTCTCCCCGTGTCTGCGGGGGTTCCCTCCTGGTGCTCCGGTTTCCTCCCACAGTCCAAAGATGTGCAGGTCAGGTGAATTGGCCATATTAAATTGTTCGTAGTGTTAGGTAAGGCGTATGGGTTGGTTGCGCTTTGGCGGGTCGGTGTGGACTTTTTGGGCCGAAGGGCCTGTTTCCACATTGTAAAGTAATCTAATATAATCTAAAGATATGGAAGGTTGTAGTGACTGAAGACATTTACAGATATAAGAAGGCTTCTAGGCTCTGGAGGCGACATAGGAGGAACATAATGGAGAATGCCAGGTTACTGGGTTGGAGACAGTTACACAGATGGAGATGGTTGCACAAACTGAAAGAGGTTCCTGTGGTCGAGAGGACTGGTGTGGGGTCAGGGCTGAGGGTGAAGTTTAAATAGATTAGCAAGAATTGGAGAACGATAAGGAGCTTATGATTTTCTCACAGATAAGGAAGGGTTTTAGGAGCTGAAGAAGTTTACCCAGATAAGGACGGATGTCGAGGTTCAAGACAAATACATTGACATGGAAGGTGGTATTGTTAGGAGGGGTTTACAGCGATGAAGGAATTTAGCATCTACTGGAAAAAAATAGGGATTAGGGTGTTAGGGATGTGTGAACCTGACAGAGACAGAGAGAATTGTGTGGATTAGAGGAGATTCCAAACAGAGGAAGGATTATTGGGACTGGAGGACATTACAAGAGATCACTAATACAACATGGGCCAGGATTGATACCTGGGACCTCTTATGCTGTCCCAGATGAGGACCAGTTCAGCAGAAGTGAAAGCAGGACCCTCAGAAGATGGTGGGAATGAAGTCTAGAATGTTGCTGTTCCTTGCCCAGTTCTGTATCTATGTCCTGTCCTCCGGGTCTGAATACAGGAGGTCACTAACTCCTCCCTGTGCTGTTTACTGTGAGTGATTTTACCGGCTGCAGGATTGACTGAAGGCTCCAGATCTCCCTCTCCATCTCTCTCTGGCTGACCAATTGTCTTCAATGTGGTAATGGACAATAATTCAGAATTCGGCTAAGTCAGGAACATCCTGATTACCTTCAGGAGACAGAGAAACAGACAGAATGGGAAATTAGACTGAGGCAGTGAGGATGACTCATGTATAGCAGCACTGAGTGCAACAGAGAGCTGGAAAATCCCAGTCTCCGTCCTTGGCCTAAGCTGCTGCGTCGCTCTGGAGTGGAGAATTCTGTTGACTCAGAATCTCGAACCAGCTGCAAGAGTCAGAGGCGCTGACAAAGGCACTAATTAGAGCCACGCAGTGAGGGATATCACATGGAGAGATACTGAGTGATATCACCGGAGTGCAGCAGGTTTTCAGAATCAAACAATGGTGTCAGAAGAAGTGGGTCTGATGGAGTGGGAACTGCTACCAGTTCTCAGGGAGGAGTCAGCTATTCTATTGGGATGGTACAGTGGTGGGACCAGTGCCCTGGTCAATCATATGACCAGGATTATGTAGAATGCTTTAAACTGACACACATGAGGAAGGACAGGGCGCAGCTGAAAGGAAATCCCAATTCCATGGGGAAAGGTTGAAATATTGAAACATGGGGACCTGGCTGATGAGAAACAGAAAGAAACAGGAACGAAGTCAGTTGAACTAAAATTGAACATCAACAAATATGTTTGTGACAGGAAATTGTGATGAATAGTAAATTACTGTTTCTAAATTTGGATGCACGAAGTATTTGCAATAAGGGATATGCACGTGTGACTTGTGACTTCTATCTAATTACCATCGTGAAGACATGGTCACAGGGTGAACAAAAGGTTCGGGCATTAGTTTTCACGGCTACAATATTGTGGAATGTCAGGCAGAATGGGAAGGAGGATGGGGAACTCTCATCGTTCGGGATAACAATGGAATGAAGAAAATATGTAGCCTTAGATTATCAATCAGTCATAGATCAAATTCTGGGTAATAAGGGTCAGAACACAGAAGTGGAAGGGCCGTGTTAAGTCTCCTTTACGGCATTACATTGTGAGACACTGCATTAACAGGGAATTATTGGAAGTTGTAACAACGACGCTGGGATAATTGAGGGGAGATTCAACTTTCCTTTCTCATCATCTCATTGGTGATGGGTCACAGACGAGGCTGACTATCTCCCACTCTCAGGGGGAGTTCGTCGGTGGCTGTTCAGACTGATATGGCCTTCCACAGACTCTGTTACACTTGGGGCAGAAGGTGGCCGTGGGAAGGGGGTAGGTGGAGCGTTGGTGTAGCAACGTTGCTGTTTTCTCCTGGATTCCCCACAGTAAATCCGAACGCAATTTTCTTTTTCGGATCTCTCCCATCAACTGTGATGCCACAGAGACAGGCTCATTGACCCTTGAGGGGCCCTATTCTCTCCATCGCTATACTTTAGCCCCTGTTGAAACTTAGCAAAATGCCTCTGAAATTTCAAATATCTCCCTACCACCAATAGCCTCCACACCCTTATCTATTCTGCCACTTATGCTCACAACAAAATATAGAATCCAACAGCTTTAAAAATATTCTGCTCCTATAAAACCATGCATCTCCAATTGTTTCTAAGCATCCAGTTATCATTTATTGTCATATCCTTTATAATACAGTCCAGCGTATTCCCGACTTACTGTCAGGCTAACACCGTTTGGTTTCAGTCTGACTGCACAAAGGGTTTTGGGCGGCATGTTCAACACAACATCGTGCGCCCGTTCTTGTGCTGTATTGTTACATCTTCTACGTAACTCTTTAAAAATTATGCATCAAGGCAGGATCTCGTCCAAGAAAAGACTCGGGTCTCTCAGGGATGAAAGAGAGAGAAAGCAGTAGTGGGGGAGGTGGATCGGTGAGAACAGGGAAGGGAATACAAGATGTAAGAGGGAGCGTGAAGAATAAAAGCAAGCAGGAGCTTTGGAGAGTCCGAGTGATGTTTGTGAAGGAGACCGCATATACGAGTGGAATAAATTACCAGCATGTAGCTTAGGGACCTGTAGTCATTAAATCCTCGTTTGAACATGACTGGAAGGAATCACAATAAACTATCACATCAGGTTAAAATCCACATTATTAAAGGTCGTGCAGGTTGGCCAATGACAAAATGATTGTCATGGATGACAGGATTGAAACAGAGCAATGGATGGAAATGGATTCAGATCCACAGTAAAGGGATCACACCAAGGGCTGACCAGTGAACCACAGTAAAGCAAGTTCACGATCGAATTACAGATGAATGCTCAATACTATTCACCTCTGAACCAACTTCATTGTCCTTCAATGTATACTCTTCACATGGACCTTGTAGCTGAGAAGATATTACAGAACTGGAGTCAGAGAAACACTTCAGTTGTTATTACTTCCATTTCTCTGTAAAATGAGATGACAAAAGTCACATGTTGAGAGACATTCAGAATAAACAAATATATGTTTTGGTTTGAGTGCTAAACATTCACTTGTTAAAGGAGTTTCCAAAATCCACCACCATCAATTCAGGATGGGAATTTACAAAATGATTTGAGAGATCTCGTACTTTAATGAGAAGGTTAATTTTAATATGTTTTTCTAAACGCCAATTTTGTTTTTCCAAAGATTATATGGAAAACAAAAGATTGTAATGCAGAAAAGAGAAAGTTATTAATGAACAAAATCAACCTTCTGTCATACCTGAAATCAATGGCGGGATTAACTACCCAGCATGCGCCGCGGTGGTGAATGGCCTCTATACTTATGACAAGCGATGGCCGGACATTGGCAGTACTGGCTTTATCTCCGTGGGATATGGGCAGAGTCGCGATTTTACACACGGAAAGGCTGCAGGAGCTGGAGAGCGTTTATAAACCATTCCAGCGAGAAGGAAAGTGTGGATTTTAACCTGAAAAATAACTTGCGGTAAATGTTTCGTATCTCCTAGGTGAACAGCCCGCCATCTTTTTCGGGGATGTGGGCGCATGCGCAAACGGGCTAGTGATGTCATAGTACGGGGTGGGGCCTGAGGGTGACTCATGCAGACGCTGAAAATCTAAGAGTAAATCAGAAAGTGATCAGTAGGAGATCAGTAGGGTCTGGCAGGAGATGTGGACAGAGAAACAGAGTGAACCATTACAGTCGTGCGTGCATCTTCTTCAGAACCCATTGCCCGGGTGCTG
>NW_025207588.1:0-408 GCF_004010195.1 Chiloscyllium plagiosum | reverse complement strand
TGCCAGCACTTGGCCCAATCCCTCTAAACCCTTCCTATTCATGTACCCATCCAGATGCTTTTTAAATGTTGTAATTGTACCAGCCTCCACCACTTCCTCTGGCAGATCATTGCATACACGCACCACCCTCTGTATGTGAAAACGTTGCCCCTTCGGTCCCTTTTAAAAATTTACCCTCTCATCCTAAACCTGTGTCCTCTAGTTCTGGACTCCCCCACCCTGGAAAAGACCTTGTCCATTTACTGTATCCATGCCCCTCATGATTTTTTAAACCTCTATAAGGTCACCCCTCAGCCATGGGCCCTATGAAGTATCTTCAGCTGGATAGCCTGGGTTCTGTTACAAATAGTAATTCTTCTAGCATTTTCCCAGATATCATTCCCCCTCATGATTTTTTAAACCTCTATA
>NW_025207587.1:10064-13131 GCF_004010195.1 Chiloscyllium plagiosum | reverse complement strand
AGCATACATCAGGAGCATTTCCGAACTGACAGCTACTCTCCTACTCCCATTACGACTTATAACTGCACACAAACCAACAGCCACTCTCAGATAACAACTCACCAGAACGAAGGACCCGATACCTAGCATGAGCAAAACTGATGTAGTGCACAAAATCCCATGCAAGGACCACACAAAACACTACATAGGACAAATGGGAAGACAGCTAGCGATCCGCATCCATGAACATCAACTAGCTACAAAACGACACGACCAACTATCCCTAGTAGCCACACACGCAGACGACAAGCAACATGAATTCGACTTGGACAACACTACAATTATAGGGCAAGCCAAACAGAGAACAGCCAGGAAATTCCTAGTAGCATTGCACTCATCCACAAACTCTGTCAACAAGCACATCGACCTGGACCCAATATACCGGCCACTACAGCGGACAGCTGAAACTGACAACCGGAAGCGGCAGGGACAGACCACTATAAACACCGGCGGAAACACCACAGAAGCGCTTCACAGGAGGCTGCCGAGCACTGAGGATGTCACCTAGACAGGGGACGAAACGTTTGCAACGCAAATTTCCAGCACGGCAAATAAAACTACAACAACGAGCACCCGAGCTACAAATCTTGTCCCAAATTTTGAAGTCTCCAGTCTCGACAAGGGAGTGGGTTCGAATCCCACCGCTGCCATTTCTGCTGACAAGCTCCAACGACGGAGCTTCTAAAAATACTATGAGGATCCCAGCTGTTTTGATGTTTAAACAGAATAAAAATGGCTTTGCTTCCCGGGGAATTAACTGTCGTGTGGGTAAGTATCTGTGCTGTCATGATCGTGTTCGCCTCCCGTGTGAAAAATCGCCAGCACCTCTACTGTTGCTTTATGTTCCAGGCATTTTGAATTTTGACTGGAAACGAATGGAGACAGTTACTTCATCGCTGTTGTGAAACAAAGTCTTTCGGTGACACGACTCGTCGTTATTTGGTTTTCTGGCCAATGGGAAAATCGCTCCAATGAATTTCGATGTCATATATTATTGAATTTCTCCCAATTCCTTCAGTTCCGTCCTGGAAACATCGGAAGGGGAAGGTAATTTAATCGAGACTGTGATTGGTGAAATTCACTTATTATGGCCAATTCTTATGATGCTCTTTCTTTCTCTCTTTTCAGCATTGTCTGGGAAGTGGAGGTGCACTCAGGCTCCAAAATGTTTGAAAGAGTAGTTTGGAATTGCCCTGTTGGAAGTTGTGAGAATACTTTATAACTCATGCCCCCGGACTGTATCACATTTTGCATTCATGCATCTCTGTGTCTGAAAATGCATGAGGTATGCCAGTTTTGTTTCTGTTCCATGTTAAATGCTTTCTGTTTTGCGATTCGCTCAATACATTTCGAGTTGACAGGGTTTCTGAGGTAACTTCCAGCAGCAAAAATCCTCACCTGAGGATCTGGGAAAATTTCACAGAGCATGGTCAGTCGGAGCTAAAGTAAGGAAGTCGTTCGTTTCTGCAGTGTTTCACAATACTACCTCTCCCGTGAGCAGTCGAACAGACTAAATGATTGTGCCACAGACTGCGATGGCAAACTCCGCTAAAAAGAAATCCTTTAAAGCTGGTGGAAGCAACATGATGTTATTGGGGTATACCGTGGAAAAAGATACTTCGGTGGACCTCGTCCATGCTCACCACATAGCCAAAATTAAACAAGTCGCGTTCCCCAGCATTTGGCCCCAATCCCTTTAAACGCATCATATCCAGAAACTCACCAGATTACCTTTGCAATTTTCTGAGTGTAATAGCCTCCTCCACTTCCTCTGGTAGATCATTCCAAACACGCACAACCTTCTGTGTGGGAAATGTGCCTCAGGTCCTTTGTCACTTTCAGCCCAATCACCTTAAAGCTATGCTCTCGAGTTTTCAACTCACACCAACTTGGGTAAAACACATAAATACTCAGTTTACCACCCTTCCATAAGGTCATGTCGCAGCTGTTACGCTGAAGGGAAAGTCGTCCCATCCTATTCCACCTCGCCCTACGGTACAAACATTGACGACATCTTTGCCTATATTTTGTCATCACTTTAACGTGTCTTTTTTGTACGTTTTCAAGATGTCAATTACGCTGGACAACAACGAGCTATTGGAAACAGAAAGGTAAAACGGAGAACGGATTCAGCTTTCAGTGCTGGACGCCACTGAGCCGCAGCACGGCCGGATGTTGTTGTTTCTGGAGTGTAATGGTCATCGCGTCCGCCGAACACACAAAAGGTCCCCAGTTTGAAACTGGGCAGAAACTGCTTTGCTCTTCAACTGCAGCCTTTTACATGGACAAGAGCTGAGCTTTCTTGCATGCTTTCCCATCTGCAAACCGGCCTTCGAATATGCTGGAACAAATCTGCTCTCGCAGTGAAATGTAATGCAACTCCATTTCATGACTGTGCAGAGCATTGTAAAGTATTTCTGCAACATGGTTCTGATCATATGCCATTCTGTTTGAGAGTGTAGTTACCGCTTTCTGATCGTTCCACGAAAAGCAGTACCGCATTTGCATTCCTTGAGCAGGCGGCTCAGTTCAAAGACAGGAAAGAAGCAGATGCTCTGGTGTCAAAGTGCACCACGAATTCCTGAACTTGTCTGCCTGTCAAATATACCCCAAGGTCGTCTCTGAAAGACCTAATTTGGAAGCTGTCTGTCGTTATTCACCGTGCGAGAATTGGCACCAGAGGTCCTGTATCATATTTTGGAGCAGTTCGCACGTTAGTGACTCATTCAATCAGCAACAGCAATGAAAGAAATAACACTCTCAGAGGAACCTTTGGACTTGTGCTTTCATAGCGTCGCTAGTATTAAGGTCCGCCCCGAGATCTAAGCCATGTTGGAACTGAAACGGAGGAATCGACAGAGAGGCTACAGAATGACATCGCATCCATTTGCTTTTCTTTAAATCACTGACGAGCAGGAAAATGTAAACGGGGAGGGCGAGTGGAGAAGTGAGGCAGTTGCAGCTCTGGTGAAATTCCTTCTTTGTGATTCACTCAGCAACCAGAGACGTGAAGGTGACTCAGACGTGA
>NW_025207587.1:7573-8362 GCF_004010195.1 Chiloscyllium plagiosum | reverse complement strand
AGCATTCATGCTTCGAAATCTCTGAAAGTGTATTTTAAACAATTTCTCAGCATTTAGCGCCTATCGCAATAAACCCTTCCTATGCAGAAATTCATCCAATTGCCTTTGAAATCTTCTGAGTGTACTCGCCTCCTCCACTTCATCTGGTAGCTGATTCCATACACGCACACCCTTCTATGTGGGAAAGGTGCCTCAAATTCTTTTTATATTTTACCTATTTCACCTTAAACCTATGCTCTCCAGTTTTCAACTCACCGTATATTGCCGAAAGCAAAAACTTAAGTATTCCGTTGACAAACCTTCCTTAAGGTCATGCCTGACGATGAAAGGAAAGTTGTCCCAGCATTTTCAGACTAGCCCTACATTCCAAACTGTGCGCCCCTGACAATTATACTTTGTGAGCAATTTCACGTGATTCTCTTAATATTTCAATGATGCCAGTTACGCTGGAGAACAACCAGCTCCTGGAAACATAAAAATGAAGCGTTGAACGGCTGTAAATTTTAGCACTGGACGACTCTGAAGAGCAGCTACTTGTGGGGATGCTTTCTGTCGTGTGGTGGGTGTTGGGGTCACCTCAAACACATAAACGCCCCACGTCAAAGTCCGGCATGAGGAGCCTTATTCCCGATGGCAGCCTTTCAGACTGACATTAGCAGAGCTTTCTAACGTGCTGTTCATATCAGCAAACGTGACTTTGAATTTTCTTGCTCATACATGCTTGAGTGGTGAAAAATAATGCAATCCTGTTTCATTACTGGGTGAAACATTGTTACGGTTTTCTCCAAC
>NW_025207587.1:4712-6540 GCF_004010195.1 Chiloscyllium plagiosum | reverse complement strand
CTCAGCTCAACTATCTATCATTAAGATACAATGGGTATAGAATCCCTTCCGCGTAACCACTTCATCAAATCCACCCTGTCAATCAGTCCAAAATCTTAACGTTTGTAACTAATCGTCCATTTCCTTCAGTTGATAGGAATAATCCATTTTCATCTACATTATCTACACCGATCATCAGCCCATAAGCTCTCTCAAAACTCCCTTCAACTCTCCAATTCGCCAATGTGGTTGATCTGTTCCTCTCAGGGACACTGCCATCCTTCCCAATTTGCGAGGGATCTGCCCCCTCTCAGGTGCCCTGCCATTCTTCCCAATGTGTGGGTGATCGGTCCCCCTCAGGGACACGGCCAACCTTCCCAATGTGCGTGATCGGTTCCTCTCAGGGGCCCTGCCATCCTTCCTAATGTGTGGGTGATCGGTCCCTCTCAGGGGCCCTGCCATTCTTCCCAATGTGTGGGTGATCTGCTCCCTCTCATGGACCCTGCCATCCTTTCCAATGTGTGGGTGATCTGTCCCCTCTCAGAGACAGGGCCATCCTTCCCAAAGGGTGGGTGACCTGCCCCCTGTCAGGCAACCTGCCATTCTTCGCAATGTGTAGCTGATTTGCCCCCTTTCAAGGACCCTGCCATCCTTCCCACTGTGTCGGTGATCTGCCCTCTCTCAGGGACCCTGCCATCCTTCCCAATGTGTGGGTGATCTGCCCCCTCTCAGTGACCCTGCCATCCTTCCCATTGTGAGGGTGATCTGTCCCTCTCTCAGGGACCCTGCCATCCTTCCCAATGTGTGGATAATATGTCGCTCTCAGGGGCCCCGCCATCCTTCTCAATGTGTAGGTGATCTGCCCCCCTCAAGCACCCTGCCATCCTTCCCAATA
This sequence comes from Chiloscyllium plagiosum, assembly GCF_004010195.1. Taxonomy (NCBI): domain Eukaryota; kingdom Metazoa; phylum Chordata; class Chondrichthyes; order Orectolobiformes; family Hemiscylliidae; genus Chiloscyllium; species Chiloscyllium plagiosum. The sequence goes on along the minus strand of NW_025207587.1, from coordinate 5,666 downwards.
TGTGGGTGATCTGTCCCTCTCTCAGTGACCCTGCCATCCTTCCCAATATGTAAGTGATCTGTCCCTCTCTCAGTGACCCTGCCATCATTCCCATTGTGAGGGTGATCTGTCCCTCTCTCAGTAACCCTGTTATCCATTCCAATGTATGGGTGATCTGTCCCCCTCTTAGTGACACTGCCATCCTTCCCATTGTTTGGGTGATCTGCCCTCTCTCAGGGACCCTGCCATCATTCCCAATGTGTTGGTGATCTGTCCCTCTCTCAGTGACCCTGCATCCTTCCCAATATGTCGGTGAGCTGTCCCTCTCTCAGTGACCCTGCCATCCTTTCCAATGTGTGGGTGATCTGCCCCCTCTCAGGGACACAGGCATCCTTCCAATTGTGTGGCTGATCTGCCTCTCTCAGAGATACTGCCAACCTTTCCAATTGTGTAGAAGATCTGTCCCTCTCACGGACCCTGCCATCGTTCCCAATGTGTAGGTATTCTTCCAAATATTTGGGTGACCTGCCCCCTCTCAGGGACACAGGCATCCTTCCAATTGTGTGGCTGATCTGCCTCCCTCAGAGATACTGCCAACCTTTCCAATTGTGTAGAAGATCTGTCCCTCTCACGGACCCTGCCATCATTCCCAATGTGTGGGTAAGCTGCCCGCTCTCAGGTACGCTGCCATCTTTCCCAAAGTGTGGATGATCTACACCCTCTCAGGGACTCTGCCATCCTTCCCAATGTGTGGGTGATCTGCCTCCTCTCAGGGACCCTGCCAGCATTCCCAATATGTTGGTGATCTGCCCCCTCTCAGTGACCCTGCCATCCTTCCCAATATCTGAGTGATCTGTCCCTCTCTCAGTGACCCTGTTATCCATTCCAATGTATGGGTGATCTGTCCCCCTCTTAGTGACACTGCCATCCTTCCCATTGTTTGGGTGATCTGCCCTCTCTCAGGGACCCTGCCAT
>NW_025207587.1:0-3221 GCF_004010195.1 Chiloscyllium plagiosum | reverse complement strand
GGTGGTTCGTGATTAAAATTACTGACGATATGCAGTTGGCAATTTATCGCAATTTCCAAAGAATTTATCGAGTTTAAGAATGAATCATTTAACTAATTAAGAAATGAATGATATGTGAAGAAAGTATCCCATTGTGACAGTTGGAAATGGTTCACTGATACAGAAGACAAACTGGCTGTTGGCGAATAATGGGGCTGTCTTGTTATGATTGTAGGTCAGCCTCCTGCTCTCCAATCTATTTCTATATGCTATTCAAATATATAAACCATATCCAGGACTGAACCCTGAAATACTCTGCTTCTCAGGCCGGTTTGTTACTGTGTCAATCAAGTATTTGAACCCTCTTGTCTCATGGCTATGTGACATAGAATCTGGATAGTTAACTACTGGTGTAAGAGCTGATCAACAAAACTGCATGCTAACCATACATAGCAACAAAACTTTTATTAACCTGCACCTATCGAGACCAGGAGTGTGCCATTTGATCAACTGCTCCAGGTAATCATGTTCTCCATAATCAGTGTAAAAACACACACACAATATTTAAACATAATGAAGCAGGTATACTGTTATACCTTATTAACAGTATAAGTTGCTTAAACAATAATGCAACTTTGCCTGAAATAAAACTTTGCTGTCCCGGTAAAATTGTGTGGTTAAGGAACTCCAACTGACAGTAGTTTGCAAATAGTGAAATTCGCATGTAATATAATTCTTTTGTTTAAAAAAGGTTCGCCTCATGGTATCCTGTCAATTGGTTTTAATTCCCATTTGGTTCACTCATACCCTTTCATGAAAGGAAGCTGCCATCTTCACCTGGTCAGGCCGACATGTGAATACTGAGACATGACAATGTGGTTGATTATTCAATATCCTCTGGATAGTTTGAATGGTTGTTAAATGCTGCCCCAGAAAGGGATGCGATGATCCTGTGAACAAACAAAATCAAACATCCAATCATTGTCATTCCGTGGGAACTCGCTCGTAATTAATTCACCTGAATGACAGTGCATTTCTTCCCACATTCAGAGCAGGGCAACAGTCTCTCACCAATGTGGACCGACGAGTTTGTCTGCAGGTGGGAGTTCTGAATGAATTCCTTGTCACACACAGAGCAGGGGAACAGTCTCTCCCTAGTGTTAACTCACTGGTGTGTCAGTAGGTGGGGTTTTGGAATGAACTTCTCGTCCCATTCAGAGCAGGGGAACAGTCTCTCCTCAGTGTGCTCTCATTGGTGTGTCAACAGGCTGGAGGTCTGAATGAATTCCTTGTCACACACAGAGCAGCAGAACGGAGTGAAGACACTGCTGAGCCAGGAGGTGAGTGGACTTTATGAATGCTTTCCCTCACTTCGACCAGGTGAACATTTCTCCCTGATCTGACTGTACCAATGTGTTTACAGGTTGGATGGGTAATTGAAAGCCTTCCCACAGTCCCCCCGCCATATCCACAGTTTCATGTCCATATGACATTGGTTTACTTTCAAAAAGGCACATGTTAACATGAAGCCCAGACCATGCAGAATAAGTACAGTTTCTCCTCACTTTAAATGTTCTAAAAGCTAGCACTATTCATTTTATATTAAATGAAGTATCTCTCTATGATCTTGGGGTGATGTTTGATCTGTCTCTTAACTGCACGTGCCCATTTTATAAAACACTTTAGAATTGACATAATTTTTTTCAATGTTTGAGATAAAGAATAAACTGAAAGGCAGCTTGTGAAATCAGGGGGAATTAGTGTAGTAATTTTTGGGTTTGTCTGTAAGGAATAGTGACCATAAAACCTATTAGATTGTTGTTTAATTACCAAAGGATTCACTCATGTTCACCAGGGATGGGAAGCTGTCACCCAGTCAGCACCCTCACCAATGTGAAAGGAGAGAGCACTAGGCAGGGGCTGAGAACAGTCCATTGGCTTTTTATACAGTCAGTGGGAGAGCTTACAGCCTCTGTATAGCGACCTGAAGGGGCTTCTTCTTCGCTGTTTTCTACACTTAATTTTTAATCCAATCAATGTAAAATAAACCATAATTTAAAATAAACCAAAATCAACAACAAAGTCGAAAACAACGGAATGGGACATGGCAAGCTGTCTAATTTAATCAGAATATGTTTCTCCGTGTCTGTTAGACACCCTGTGTCCTAAGGGTCCAATAGATCTGGAAGGTATCAAGTCCACTGCTTGTCCACGCACACTTCATCTCGCTGGATAACCAGGTATCAAGTCCACTGCTTGCCCCCACTCACTTCATCTCGCTGGATAACCAGGCGCAGACAAATGAACAGAGAAGAAGCAAATCCTGCCAGGAAAATGAAGGGAAGGCCACAATTGGGTGAGCTATGACTTTGATGAATGGCAGACTGGACTTGATGGGCCAAGTGGACTCTCATATTCTCCTCTAACTATTGTTCAGATAGTAACCCGCCTCTCTCACGCTGTGCATTCTGGTTCTACAGATTACTTTTAACCAAGTGAAGACCCTTCAACATCCCTGTGGCTTCCACCGTGCACAGCTCAGGATCAGGAACATGGAACTGATACGTCACTGAATGTTGGGAAGCTGACCATTCAGGGAACTGCACAGAGGCTAGAACCTGTCACAGTGAATATGTACATTGTCCGTGGACTCCTCCTGACTGCAAACATAACCTGCAGCCCGGATGGAAGAGAAGCTGTTAAAAAGGAATCATAATCCAACTGTTCCCATTTGTGAAAGAATCAAGAATGGTGGGGCACCGATGCAAGGTAATTGGCAACGATGCACATGCGACATTTAGACAAACCATTCTCATTCTGCAAAACGTTGAGATTAGGAATCCACTGCTAATGGAGCCAGGTACAATGAAGTGAACATTAGATTCCCTACAGTGTGGAAACAGGCCCTTCGGCCCAACAAGTCCACGCCAACCCTCCGAAGAGCAACCTTTCCAGACCCATTCCCCACACCTAACACTACGGGCAACTTAGCATGGCCAATTCACCTAACCTGCACATTCTTGGACAGTGGGAGGAAACCTACGCAGACATGGGGAGAATGTGCAAACTCCACCCAGACAGTTGCTCAAGGTGGGAATTGAACCCGGGTGGCAGGCGCTATGAGGTAGCAGTGCTAACCCCGCTGCCACCATGCCTCCCTTCAACATCGGAAGAGGAAGAATGGGGAAAAGATAGAAGAAAAGCATGAAGGAAGAGGATTCTTTGGGGAGCTGATGAGCCAA
>NW_025207586.1:0-13127 GCF_004010195.1 Chiloscyllium plagiosum | reverse complement strand
TGCTCCACTGACTAACTTATTGAACAAGTTCAGGATATTTCAAGAGTCAATGGACTCTTTAAAAGTTGTATTCAAGCTGGGCACAGTGTAAAGCACAACTAATTACTGAATGTTTCCCTCGGTGACGATGGATGCATGTGTTGTCTGTACCAGTGCTGTACTCTTTCAAGAAGACGTCGATAAATACCTAGTGTGGTTTTCGTCCTGAAATTTGGGTTCTCAGCAACAAAAATGGTCCACAGTTCAGCCAGAAATGTTGTGTTTAGTGCTGGCTTGACAACATTTAATAAATAATAATGTCAGCAATATGTCTGAGCATCTCTCCTTAAAACGTCTCGATCAATTTAAGGGCCGAAGTTCCAGACTGTTTCGATGGAGATATTTTTGCAGCCATACAAATCCAGGAAGATAAAGCATAATTACCGATGCGTTGTCACATCTCTGATGATGAAAGATGAAGCTGTTCAGTGGAAAGTGTAATGGGGCAGAAATATACTGTAGGAAAGAATGTTTGAAGCTTGAAATCTGTGTAACGTACACTTTTTGTTGTGTACTGGCAGAGTTGGTCTAAGGGTTTCAAAAATGAAGCCTCCTTTTTTATTCAGTGGGAACGTGTGACGGTGCTGTCAATTTAAGGAGTTCTCTTGTCCTGGCTTTTTTTTAAAGAGACATTGCAATGTAGACGTTCAGATCCGGTTACTGAAGAACAATTGAACAAAATACTGTTGAGGTGTTGGAGTTTTATTAATGCGGCCTGAATGAGTCAGACCAGGTCTCACAGATCAAGGTTTCTTAGTGGCCTCAGAAGCTATTGGGGTCTCAGAAGAGATTCAGCTGAGTGAATGTCTCCTGTCTTCTACTCACCAAACAACAGTTATGTCAGGTGACCATTCCCCTGCTGAAGGTATGGAAAGGAACTCGCCCATTCAAATACTTTGCTGATACACAAACGAGATTAGCCAGATCGAAAATGATCATTATATCTAGGACGGAAAGATGGCCTCGAAGGTCCATTACTTGGGTTGTATATTGGGTTCATGTTCGAGTAGAAGGCATGCTATGTTAGACAGTGTATTAATCAAGGGCAAACGATTAATTAGTATTGAATTGTGAGAGAAGGAATGTTCGGCTCAAGAATAATACCTCAAATCAGAGCACCCTGATTAATTGTTAAGGGTTACTTGGACATGTCAATGCACAATTCACACAACGTGGGAAAATACATGACAATCCATCTGGTGTAAAATAATTTTGTTTTGGCTGCGATGTAACTGCATAACATCTTGATGGTCTGCCAAAAACATTTTAAAGTAGTGAGCTTGGAGACACCGAAAACTGAAAAGTACTGAAATGAAAATTCAGCCCATAACCACAAATTTAGAATAATATCAATATCAAGGGCTGAGCCCCGCCAATGGGACTGTTCACTATCTAATCAGACGGGGTTCGTGGACAGGTTCTGTGGAAAATAAAACAGAGCTCTGTCTGCCAGCCGTCTGTCTAGAGTACTCAATGTGTTAAAGGTACTGTAACTCTTTTGTTGGATACATACATTACGTTAGATGATACATTCACATCTTATTTCGCATATATATGAAGCGGACTCAGTAAATGTATTTTCCTTTCAGAAATATGTCTGTGTCTTCGTGTATTCAATTTGATCAGACCTTAAAAACACGTGAATCGCTTCCAGCTTGACAATAAAAAGACGGGATGGGTATGAAAAGCAATAACATGATTAAATTATGGAGATGCTCTTTGCCTGGCATTTGAGAGGCACGAATATTATTGGCTAGCTATCAGGCTCAGGCTGCGCATTAGCCAGATCTTGTTGCATTTGAAATTCGACTGTTTCAGTATCTCAGAAGTTGTGAATACGCTGAACATTGTGCAATCATGGCTGAACTCACCACTTCTGACATTATGATAGAGGGAAAATCGTTGATGAAGGAGCTGAAGATTATTGGATCCAGGGCATTACCCTGATGAAATGCTGCAGCGATGGTCTGGAGCTAAATGCATTGACATCCAACAATGACAGTCATCTTCCTATGGGCCGGTATATCACTAACTAGCAGAGGGTTTGCCCCCTGTGCACATTCATCACAGTTTTTTTTTATCCATGGAAGAGCTTGATGCCAGACCCCATCGAATGCTGTGTTGGTGTCAAGTTCTGTCACTCTCCCGTTACCTGTGGAATTCAGCTTCTTTGTGCATGTTTGAAATTAGGTCAGCAGCTCAATAGTTCTGGCGGGATGCACGGTGGACATCTTTACACAGCTTATGTCTGAGCAGATTCCGCTTGATAACACTGCTGATGACAACTTTCATCACTTTACCAATGATTGAGAGAGGGCTTAAGGGGTGGTAGCCGACCAGAATGTATTTGTTCTGATTTTGTTTCTACACAGGAGAATGTATCTGTGCAATGTTCGACATTATTTGATAGATGCCTGCGCTGTAAAGAACAGCAGTTTTCTGGAGACAGTTCTGTTCTATTGCGGGAATGTTGCAAACGCCCATCACTTCTGAATTGTTTAGTGCCACCAAACATCTCCTAATGTCACGAGGTTAGAAAGTATTACGAATGCTTTAGACATATATTTTGCATTGTTTCATTGTGTTCTTCCATCATTGGGAACAGAAATAGTTGTGGAGTCCGCTTCTCTGGTGAGTTATTTAATTCTCCATCACTATAATCAACTGGATGTATCAGGGATTCAGATCTCAAATGCGATCCGTTGATTGTGAGATCGGTTAGCTATGTCTATCAGTTGCTGCTTATGCTGTTTGGGAAATCATTTTGTCGAAGTAAATTTGCAATCACGTTTGGCAATGCATCTATTTTGCACTCTCAGTACTGATCGTTTTGGCACACATTTTCCAACCTGTAAAAGATCTAACTTTGCAGGCTCTCTACATTTTGTTTTCCCGCCAATCTATACCAATGTCAATATGTTACATGTCACACCCAAGTCTCTTTGTTTTCAGCACTGTCCTTCGAAGCGGTATATCATAAAATATCGTCTGGAAAACTAACTTCAACAAAACTAATCGTTCTCCTTTTCGCACAAAAAGTTACTAACCACTAATTAAAAGACACATGATTTTCCTTTGGCAAACCATGTCGACTACGAATTATTAATTTTAACTGGAGTATCCAATTGGAACATCTTAAATATGTTTCCTCAAAAAGAAGCTAGTTTAACTGGCACGAGTGTTTTTTTTACTTCTGTGTCCACTGTGTTCTATTTGCCATTTCGTCATCTAAACCGACCTCCCTTGAATGTATTGAGTTTTAAAAATTAAATCTAATTAATCAAATACTCTCCACTTCCTGAGGGGCCAGTACAGAAGCTCATCAGAACTCGGGTTTTTGCCAGACTGAAGCTTCAATGGTGCAGTCTTTACCCTGGCTGCGACCATAGTTGTTTGGTCCCTCTACTGTAGAGTATGGGCTATTGTTGAAGTAATTGAGATAGTGAAATCAGGGATTCATCTGCTTTAGTAAATCAATAAATTTTATTTGTTGTCTGAATGGAATGCTAATGCTTCAACAGGGTTTACAGACCATTATCTTCCTGCCCAAACTCCTGATGGCACTTTTAGCCTTCTGAACTTCAATCTACGATTCTTATGAATATTTCCAAAGATAATGATAACATTACACATCGAATAATTTATACGTACGATTACAGTCAGTGCAGTCTTATGGAAGTTCAAATTCTTCAGCCCGCGATTTTGTGCCGGCGTTTTATCACATTCAAACATCACATTAACCGGCAGATTTTGCATTGTTTCATTGTGTTCTTCCATCATTGGGAACAGAAATAGTTGTGGAGTCCGCTTCTCTGGTGAGTTATTTAATTCTCCATCACTATAATCAACTGGATGTATCAGGGGATCAGATCTCAGATGTGATCCATTGATTGTGAGATCGGTTAGCTATTTCTATCAGTTGCTGCTTATGCTGTTTGGTATATCATTTTGTCGAAGTAAATTTGCAATCACGTTTGGCAATGCATCTATTTTGCACTCTCAGTACTGATCGTTTTGGCACACATTTTCCAACCTGTAAAAGATCTAACTTTGCAGGCTCTCTACATTTTGTTTTCCCGCCAATCTATACCAATGTCAATATGTTACATGTCACACCCGAGTCTCTTTGTTTTCAGCACTGTCCTTCGAAGCGGTATATCATAAAATATCGTCTGGAAAACTAACTTCAATAAAGCTAATCGTTCTCCTTTTCGCACAAAAAGTTACTAATCACTAATTAAAAGACACATGATTTTCCTTTGGCAAACCATGTCGACTACGAATTATTAATTTGAACTGGAGTATCCAATTGTAACATCTTAAATATGTTTCCTCAAAAAGAAGCTAGTTTAACTGGCACGAGTGTTTTTTTTTACTTCTGTGTCCACTATGTTCTATTTGCCATTTCGCCATCTAAACCGACATCCCTTGAATGTATTGAGTTTTAAAAATTAAATCTAATTAATTAAATACTCTCCACTTCCTGAGGGGCCAGTACAGAAGCTCATCAGAACTCGGGTTTTTGCCAGACTGAAGCTTCAATGGTGCAGTCGTTACCCTGGCTGCGACCATAGTTGTTTGGACCCTCTACTGTAGAGTATGGGCTATTGTTGAAGTAATTGAGATAGTGAATTCAGGGATTCATCTGCTTTAGTAAATCAATAAATTTTATTTATTGTCTGAATGGAATGCTAATGCTTCAACAGGTTTACAGACCATTATCTTCCTGCCCAAACTCCTGATGGCACTTTTGGCCTTCTGAACTTCAATCTACGATTCTTATGAATATTTCCAAATATAATGATAACATTACACATCGAATAATTTATACGTACGATTACAGTCAGTGCAGTCTTATGGAAGTTCAAATTCTTCAACCCTCGATTTTGTGCCGGCGTTGTATCACATTCAAACATCAAATTAACCGGCAGAACCTTTATTGTATTATTTTCCATGTGCCTATCCGAGAAACAGTTGAATGTACGTAAGGTACCTGACTCTACTTCCAATTCTGGCAATGAATTTGACGCATCCACCAATCTCTGTGTAAAGAAACTACCTCTGACATCTCCCCTCATCCTTCCTCTAATTTCCATTACAGCATGGTCCACGTGATAGACATTGCCACCGTGGGAAAATGTATCTGGGTATACATTTTATCTCTGCCTCTCAAAATCTTGCACTCCTCTTTCAAGTTTCCTCGCATCCTTCCTTACTGCAATGAGAAAAGTTCTCTCTCCCTTCACCTTTTTTCTCATAACATGCCCTGCTGTCCAGGCAGCATCGTGGTAAATCTCCTCTGCACCCTCTCTAGAGGTTCCACATATTCCCCATTATGACACAACCAGAACTGGAAACGATATTCCAAGTGTGTTCTAATGAGAGCTCTATAGAACTGCAGCATAACCTCGTGGCTCACAAACTCAATTAGTTTATGAATGAAAGCCAACATTACTTGTGCCTTCTTAACTACCCTATCAACTTGGGTGACATCTTTGAGGACTCTATGGACATGGACTCCGAAATTGCTCGGTTCCTCCACACTGCCAAGGATCCTGTTTTAAATGTTGTAATCTGCATTCGAATTCGTCCTTCCAAATGAATGACTTCACATGTTTCCGGTTTGAATTCCATCTGGTCTGCATCCCAAAATCATCGAATACCTACAGTGCAGATCAGACCATTTGGCCCAACAAGTCGACACCGTCCCTCTGAAGAGTAACCCGCAGACTCATTTACTACATTTAACCTCTGACTAATGCTCACAAGTTACACATCCTTGAACACTGGAGAATTTAGCACGGCGAATTAACTTCAACTGCAAATCTTTGCATTGTGGGAGGAAACCGGAACACCCGCCGGAAACCCACGCAGACACGGGGAAAATGTGAAAACTCCACACAGACAATCTCCAAGGCTGGAATCGAACTCAGTTCTAATCCCTGAGCCACCTTGCTGCCTTGGTGGTAGTCGTCATCCTCTCAAAGTCCCATTGCAACCAGTAACAGCCCTCCACACTATCCATAACTCCACCAACCTTCGTGTCATTAGCAATCTTACTCATCCACACGTCCAATTGCTCATCCAAATCATTTATAAAAATCAAAGAGAGTAAAGGTCCCATAATCTATCCCTGTGGAATACCACCAGTCACCAAGATCCAGACTGAATACTTTAGACCTAGGAGCTCATGCTGTCGTCTATTGGCCAAACAATTCATTATCCAGACTGCCAGATTTCCCCATACCTCATGCCTCCTGACTTTCTGAATGAGACTACAAATGCATTGCTGGAACCCTTGTACACCACATCGACTGCTCTACCTTCAGGAACATATTTTTTCACATCCACAAACAATTCAATAAGGTTTCGGAGGCATGACTTGTCACTCACAAGTCCGTGTGGACTATGGTTTTCTAAGTAATCATAAGTCCTGTCTCTCAGAATCCTCTCCAATAATTTGCCCAAAACTGACATAAGACTGACGGATCGTTATTTCCCAGGATTATCCCTATCCCTTTATTTGAACAAAGGAATAATATTCGTTACCCTTCAACCAGTAGATAGTGCAGACGCAAAGGTCGTCTTCAAAGGTGCAACAATTTCTTTCCTCACTTCCTGGCCTAACTTCGGATATATCCGCTCTGTTAACTGGGTGACATTTTTTCAAAATGTTCATCACATCCTCCTTCCGAACACGAACCTGTTCTGGCATATCCGTCCGTGTCACGGTATCCTCATAAAAGACAAGATCCGACTACAGGCACAAGTTTTCTCCACCATCCTTGATCAGCCATACCATCATTCCGGCCATCCTCCTTTTCCTCACAGAAGCGTAGAATACTTTAACGTTTTCCTTAATCCTTCCTGTTAAAACTTCTTTTTTAATGCCACCCATCCCCAGCTGTCTTCATTCCATTCTTCAGTTCCTTTCTGGCCAAATTATAACCCTCTAAGGGTCTGTCTAATCCTTGACTCCTCAAGCTAAAATATGCTTCCATTTCACTCTTGACAATATGTTCCACATGCCTGATCACCCAGGGTTCTTTCAACCTACCACCCCGTCCTTCCTTAAGTGGGACAAAACTGTCCACCACAATGAGCAACTGCTTCCTAAACAACCTTTATACTTCTGTCCTGCATTGACCAGAGAACATCTCTTCCCACTTTTAGCGTCCCAGTTTCTTTAAAATAGCATTGTGATTCCCTACCCTCAGTTAAATAATTTCCCATACAACCTGCTCTTAACGCTCGCCAGGAATACAGGAAACGTCATTCCAATCACTATCAGCGAAATGCTCACCCACCGAGAAATCTGACACCTGGTTGGTTCATTGCCAAGCACCAAATCCGGTATATAGCCTCCACTCTAGTCAGCCAATCCACGTATTCCATCCGCATCCTGCTGGTATTGGCCTCGATGGAGACGCAAGGTTTATCACAGAAAAGGGCAAGGATTTTGCACGTTTTAACTTTTCTACTTTACTTTGCGGTAGATTTTGCACTGAGGTACTTTTCTGCCGAAGATAGTGCCGTGCACGGTGACGAAATTAGATTACTTACAGTGTGGAAACACGCCCTTCGCCCCAACAAGTCCACACCGCCCCGCCGAAGCGCAACCCACCCATGCCCCTACATGTACCCCTTACCTAACACTATGGGCAATTCACCTGACCTGCACATCTTGGACTGTGGGAGGAAACCGGAGCACCCGGAGGAAACCCACGGGTAGAACGTGCAAACTCCACACAGTCAGGCGCCTGAGGCGGGAATTGAACCCAGGGTCTCTAGCGCTGTGAGACAGCAGTGCTAACCACTGTGCCACCGTGCCGCCCAGACGTTGCACACATTTCGCTGTCCTTCCATGTCACTGCGCTTGGCTACACCTAAACCTAAACCTAATTATTTTTGATTCAGCCAAAAACGAATTTGCGAGAGAAAATCATGAAATAATAAAATCAGTAGATGAAGGAACATTCGAGATATCCTCCAACCATTGGACAATAAGCACTTTTTCATATTCCAGTCATAGTGTCAAAGATTCTTGGAGGTGTAAAGCACAGAAACAGACCCTTCGGTCACCTTGTCCATGCCGACCAGATATCATAACCTAATCACATCCCATTTTGCCTGCACTTGGCCCATAGCCCTCTGAACCCTTCCTATTCATTAACCCGTCCAGATGTCTTTTAAATGTTCTAATTGTACCAGCTTCTACCACTTCCTCTGACAACTCATTCCATGCACACAACAACCTCTGCATGAAAAGGCTGCCCTGAGGTTTTTCTGAATTCTTCCTCTCTCCCCAAAACCAATGTCCTCTAATTCCCAACTCCCCCACCCCAGGGAAAAACCTTGTCTATTTATCCTATCCAAGCACTTCTTAACTTTTTAAACCTCTATGGGTTCAGCTTTCAGCCACCAACACGCCAGGAAAAACAGCCCCTACCTATTTAGCCTTTCCCTACAGTTCAAATCCTCCAATGTTTGGAACAAGTTTGTAAATCTTTTCCACGCCATTTCAAATTTCACAACATCTTGCCGATAGGAAAGAGAGTAAAATAGCACGCAATTTTCCAATTATTTGGATCCATAGCAATGATATTCGTAAAGGAATCTAGTTAACAGACGTAGCACATTTGAAACGTCTGTGTCTCTGGCTTGGTGGCAATTGTTGCCCATTCATAGTTTCTCGTGATAGGGTGGTGATGAACTGCCGTCTTCAGAGAACACCTCTGGGACACCCGGACCAACCAACCCAACCACCCCGTGGCTCAACACTTCAACTCCCCCTCCCACTCCACCAAGGACCTGCAGGTCCTTGGACTCCTCCATCGCCAGACCATAGCAACACGACGGTTGGAGGAAGAGCGCCTCATTTTCCGCCTAGGAACCTTCCAACCACAAAGGATGAACTCAGATTTCTCCAGTTTCCTCATTTCCCCTCCCCCAACCTTGTCTCAGCCAAATCCCTCGAACTCAGCACAGCCTTCCTAACCTGAAATTTTCTTCCTGACCTCTCCGCCCCCACCCCCACTCCGGCCTGTCACCCTCACCTTGACCTCCTTCTACCTATCGCATTTCCAACGCCCCTCCCCCAAGTTCCTCCTCCCTACCTTTTATCTTAGCCTGCTGGACACACTTTCCTCATTCCTGAAGAAGGCCGCATGCCTGATGCGTCTATTCTCCTGCTCCTTGGATGCTGCCAGACATGCTGTGCTTTTCCAGCAACACATTTTAAGCTGCGGTCTTAAACTGCCTACTTCATGTTCTGTAAGCAGACAACCAATTAAGGTAATACGAAAGATCAATACATCGTCCAAATAGACTGCACAGTTTGTTAACCCAGCCACAACTCTGTTGACGAGTCTTTTTAATGTGGTGAGTGCGTACTTACTTTCAAAGGGCATCAATGTAAACTGATATAACTCAATTGTAGTTATAAACGCAGAAATTCCATTCGACCTCTCTGATAAAGGTACCTTCCAGTAACCACGCTTTACGTCCAACTTCGTGATGTAACTGAATTGTCCGAACCTCTTGATACAGTCATTCAATCTAGTCCGATTTTGTAGCGGCATTGATCTTCTGATAATCCAAGCAGAATCAGTGAGTCCCGTGATCTTTGGAAATAGAGACGATCGATACATTCCACTGGCTGTGGCTGTGGTTCAATGACTTCCTCGTCGAACATGACACACTCCTCCTTCTGGCCCTCTCTGGCTTTGAAGGGATTAAGCCAATCGCGATGTTGATTTATTGGAGAAGTATTCCCTACATCTACTTCGTGTACAATATCATAGGTCTTCCTCATCTGATTGTTACATATGTCCTAATACTGCAATGACAAATCTTTTGAATGTACTCCATCCTCCTAAGACAGGTAGCTCTTCTTCATTTATAAAATCCATTCTGAGGCACATCATCTGGACTTGATTCCTCACTTTGTAGTGCAGTACTGAACACTTGTTTTTTTATTTCCAGTTGTTTCTCTCTGGCATAACTTTTTTTTCAGCATGTTCACATGACATACCGGCTACCTTTGTTTTCTATCTGGCATCTTTATTGGGTAGTTCATTTTAGTGAACATCTTCTCATTTTGATATTGACAACTAAACCTGTCTTTGAAGGGATTTCCTATCACAGGTAACAGTACTAGCAAGGTATCTGCTCAGGTAATCATCCGAGTGTCAGAGACCTTATCTACCACCTGCTTTATTCTATCCTGTGCCCTCTTTAGTTGCTGTTCAGCTAACTCACCTACTCTATTTAATCTCTCCCTGACCTCGGAAACATAATCGAAGTGTGAAGTCTCCGACGTTGGTTCATTTGAAACGGCCTCTCACTTCATGACCGAATATTAACTCAAAGGGAGTGAACTGAGTTGATTCGTTTGGGTAACTCTATTGTCAAAGAATATGAATGGGATACCTTTATCCCAATCATTTGGGTTATCCTGACAGTATGCTATCAACATTTTCTTCAATGTATGATGCCACCTTTCTCAAGCCCCTTGGGAGTCAGGATGATATGCAGTAGACTGAAAGTGATGTATACTTAAGCTATTATTAACCTCCTTAATTGACCTGGCAGCAATTTTGTCATTGGTCCAACTGAATCTCTCTGGGTGGCCGATATCCTGTGAAGAAAGCCACTAACTCCTCTACTATTCTTTTGGAATTGTTAGTCCGTAATAGAATTGCCGCCGGGAATCTGGTCGATTTCCACTTTTGTCTCCGGGTAATGGACCAACACAATCAATTATAATCCACATGAAATGTTCTTCAAATTCGGAAATGACAACAAAGGTGCTGCATTTTTATAGCCTGTGACTTCACGACCATTTGGCATGCATGACACGTTCGGCAAAAATAATCCCCATCCTTGTGCATTCCAGGCCAATTGATAATGTTTTGGACCTTATTCTGAGTCTTTCGTGCCCCAACGTAACCTAGTATTTGCAGACAGAGCATGTATCTCCGTGCTGCATGCTAAACGCGACACGAGCTGGTGGCCTTCAGCCCATTTCTCCTCTGCACAAATCTACCATGGACTCCACTTCCGCCTTAGGATTCTATCTTTCAAATAATAACGCTCCGGAATATTCTCTGCCTCCTTTCCAGAGTACGCACCCACATGATTTTTTTTATTGTCTTGTCTTGCTGTTGTAAATCTCTTAGTCTTTCAGGAGCAAACACTTCTGTCTGTCCCTCTGCCTGTTCAAGGTTTCCCTACACTATTACGTCAAACAGGGTCTTCGCTAACTGAACCTCAACTCCTTCGTCTTCCTCTTTACTATTTGCATCGTGCTCTAACTTATAATACTGGGCTCTGCTTACCACACAGGTAGGGAAAGAACAGAGTATTTCCGTTTTAACTCATCAGTTTCTTGGTCTTCCTTAGGGTTCTCCAGAACATTGAGTATCACTCCCAGTTTGTATCCTGCCAAATCATTCCCAAGAACAAACTGAATTCCTAGAGCTGATAGTCTTTCAATCACTCGCACTGCAAATTTCCCAGTCTTGAGTTGTCAATCCAAACTGATCTTACAGAGCAGAACACCAAATTTCTTTTCATCTATCCCACAAATTACCACACTTCCAGGTAGCAGACCAGAAAGGGTGCATATTCGCTCATCCCTTACGATCAGCGACTGGTTAGATCCTGTGTCGCTCAAAATTATTACTTCTAAACTTTCTCCCCCTGTTCTTTCTGAGTAATCTTTACCCAGAGTTGAATTATTTGGAGAGATCAGGTACTAACTTCCTACCTAGGTTGTGCACTACACTCTCTCTACCTCCTCAGCTCTTATTGTGTTTTCCTTTATTACCTTCATTAATGCCACTGGCTTAGCTTCTGTTCCAACATCATTTCCCACAGCACCTTTTTTCAACGACCAGCACTGTGACTGTATATGACCACCTTTCTGGCAGTCAAAACACCTGCTCCCAGTACCCTTCTGAAACCATCAGCAATCCATTTTCTGTGTCTCACTTAATTGCAGTGAAAACACCTGAGGCCTTTCAGCTCCTTTTCATCCTCTTGGGCTTCTGTTTTGTATAGCGTTGTAAAATCTTGTAAGTGCTCTTTACTCATGGCTTCGTCGTGTAGGATCTCACTTCTCCCAACTTCTATCCTTCACAGGACGAAATTCTGGCCGGAAGCTTATCTTATGTACCGGCATGTGCTTAGTTGCTAATTCTGTTGCCCTTTTCACTTCCTGAAATTTATGTCACTACAAGTGAATTCTTACTATCTCTGGAAGTGAGTTTTTAAGCTCGTTCAGCAGAATACTCTCTCTGGGTGCCTCAAACGACTTATCTATTTTCAAAGCACGTACTCATCTATCAAAATGACTATGTTTAATTCTTTTGGACTCAACGTAAGTCTGGCCTGATTCCGTCTTTGTGTTTATAAACCGCTGTCTATGTGTTTCTCAAAACAAATCATAAGCACTTGAAAAGACCTGCTTAACCTCTTCATAATCTCTTGACATCTCGTGTCGCATGCAGCAAATACCTCACTGACTTTGCCTACCAGTTTAGAATGAGTAATACCCATAAATCCTCGCACCATTCCATCTGCATTGTCAATATTTGAAATGAAAAAGGCTTCAGCATCTTTCTCACCAAAATGTGGCAGAGTTTTGTCATATATATATATATCGCTAACTTCTCTTTTAATCTCCATCCAGTAAGCTTTGTTGAATAACAAGCAACTTGTCAAGTTCAATTTCTTTCTTTTTGTCCCTCCCTTTCTTCTCTCTCTCTTTTCGCTGAGCTGAGAACCTTCTCTCTCTTCGTATTTCTCTCTTCTCGCTTTCTTTTCCTCTTTCTCTCTCCTTTTCTTCTCTTATAGAGCCATTTCTATAAATTCTAATTTAATCAACCACAAGTCACCCAAATTAAACGGATTTTCTCATCTATGAATTATTTAAAGATATAGTGCACTAATCTACAAATGTTTAAATCTTCTGGGATTTTTGCACCCCCAAAATATATTCAAATCCGTCTAAATCGGTTTAACTGTCGGATGAGCCCCCAAATTGTTACGATACGATTTAATCTCTCCGCCTTAATTTGAAACAG
>NW_025207585.1:11989-13124 GCF_004010195.1 Chiloscyllium plagiosum | reverse complement strand
ATAAACGTGGGGTGGTGTAGTTTTGAAGAAGGAAATTTTCAGGGGAGTATTATGTGGTAAAAAAGCATAGAAAGCGCAGAACATCCCTCAAGACAGCACGACAAGATAATAGGTTCGTTTAGAAGACACACAGAACATTTCTCTTTCTCAGTTATGGCTGAGATTATAATAACAGGAATCTTTTGTTGGAGCTGGATTTGCAGCGACCAACCTTGATACGAGCCCACATAAACTCTGTAGCTGTGGCTAGCACATTACAGAAAGTAGTTGACTGTCATTTGAGCGAGTGTCTCTGAGCTTCATCACGACGATGAAGGAAATTTTCAGATATGAATTGAAGTTAGATATGGTTGGGTAGATAATTCGAAGAACAAAAAGTAGAGAGAGATCTCATAATGATGTACAACGTTAGAAGGGGCACGGATACGGTTAATAGAATGCAGATTTTACCCTGATTGAATTGTCATTAAGAATGGGCATCAATATAACGTGAAAGGCAGAACATTTCGAGTGAATTCAGACTCAGTCTTCTGCCTCGAGAGGATGGAGGCGTCTCGACTACGCAGCCAATAAGTACAGCTCAGGCGGGAATCCTCACACCTTCGACTAAAGTTATTGGAGGAGCGGTGAACGCTGCATATCATGCAAGGCAGTGGGGCTAATATTGGTGGTATATAGAACATAGAACATAGAAAAATACAGCGCAGTACAGGCCCTTTGGCCCTCGATGTTGCGCCGGTCCAAGCCCACCGAACCTCCACTAGCCCACTACCCTCCATATGCCTATCCAATGCCCGTTTAAATGCGCATAAAGAGGAAGAGTCCACCACTGCTACTGGCAGGGCATTCCATGAACTCACGACTCGCTGAGTTAAAGAATCTACCCCTAACATCTGTCCTATACCTACCACCCCTTAATTTAAAGCTATGCTCCCTCGTAATCGCTGACTCCATACATGGAAAAAGGTTCTCATGGTCAACCCTATCTAAACCCCTAATCATCTTGTACACGTCTATCAAGTCACCCCTAAACCTTCTTTTCTCCAATGAAAACAGCCAAAAATGCCTCAGCCTTTCCTCATACGATCTTCCTACCATTCCAGGCAACATCCTGGTAAACCTCCTCTGCACCCGT
>NW_025207585.1:0-11804 GCF_004010195.1 Chiloscyllium plagiosum | reverse complement strand
TCTATATCCTGCTGTAACCTGCCATATGCTTCCTCACTGTCAACAACTCCTCCGACTTTTGTGTCATCCGCAAACTTGCTCACCCAACTTTCTAACCCCTCTTCCAGGTCATTTATAAAAATGACAAACAGCAATGGTCCCAAAACAGATCCTTGCGGAACACCGCTAGTGACGGCACTCCAAGATTAACCTTTGCCATCAACTACTACCCTCTGTCTTCTTCCATCCAGCCAATTCCTAATCCAAACCTCCAACTCACTCTCAATGCCATACCTCCGTATTTTTTGCAGTAGTCTACCATGGGGAACCTTATCAAACGCCTTACTAAAATCCATATATACCACATCTACCGCTTTCCCCTCATCACCCTCCTTCGTCACCTTTTCAAAGAATTCAATAAGGTTTGTGAGGCACGACCTGCCCTTCACAAAACCATGCTGACTATCCTTGTTCACATTATTCCTATCCAGATGTGCATAAATCCTATCCCTTACAATTCTCTCTAAGACTTTGCCCACAACAGAAGTGAGACTCACCGGCCTATTGTTACTAGGGTTATCCCTACTCCCCTTCTTGAACAAGGGAACCACATTTGCTATCCTCCAGTCTTCTGGCACTATTCCTGTAGACAACGAGGACATAAAAATCAAGGTCAATGGCTCTGCGATCTCCTCCCTTGCTTCCCAGAGAACCGTAGGATAAATGCCATCAGGCCCAGGGGACTTATCTATTTTCACCTTTTCCAGAATTTCCAACACCTCTTCCCTGCATACCTGAAAGCCGTCCATTCTAATTAATTGTGACTCAATAGTCACATCGGCAACTATGTCCTGTTCCTGAGTGAATACTGACGAAAAATATTCATTCCGAGTCTCCCCAATCTCTTCAGCCTTCACAAGCAACTTCCCACTCCTATCCTTAACTGGACCTATTCCTATCCTAGTCATTCTTTTATTCTTGACATCCCGATAGAAAGTCTGAGGGTTTTCCCTAATCCTACCAACTAAGGACTTTTCATGTCCCCTCCTTGCTGCACTTACCTCACTTTTCAGATCCTTCCTGTCTACCTTTTAACTCTCAATCGCCCCAATTGAACCTTCACGCCTCATCTTGACATCGGCCACCCTCTTCCATTTCAGAAGGGATTCCAATTCCTTATTAGATTAGATTACATTACAGCGTGGAAACAGGCCCTTCGGCCCAACAAGTCCACACTGACCCGGCGAAGCGCAACACCCCCATGCTCCTACATTTAACCCTTACCTAACACTACGGGCAAATTAGCATGGCCAATTCACCTGACCTGCACATCTTTGGACTGTGGGAGGAAACCGGAGCACCAGGAGGAAACCCACGCAGACACGGGGAGAACGTGCAAACTGCACACAGTCAGTCGCCTGAGGCGGGAATTGAACCTGGGTCTCAGGCGCTGTGAGGCAGCAGTGCTAACCACTCTGCCACCGTGCCGCCCACTGCCACCGTGCCGCCCACTACCACCGTGCCGCCCACCACGGCTCCCTCCCACGACCCTTTCCTCCCTGCCTGAGAGGTACATACTTATCAAGGACACTGAATAGTTGCTCCTTGAACAAGCTCCACATATCAATTATGCCCATGCCTTGAAGCCTACTTTTCCAAGCTACGCATCCTAAGTCGTGCCTCACCGCATCATAATTTCCCTGCCCCCAGCTATAACTCTTGCCCTGCAGTGCACACTTATCCCTCTCCATCACTAGAGTAAAAGTCACTGAATTGTGGTCACGGTCCCCAAAGTGCTCACCTACCTCCAATTCTAACACCTGGAATGGTTCGATAGCCAGAACCAAATCCAGTATGGCCTCACCTCTTGTTGGCCTGTCTACAGATAGGCCGTTCTGTGGGGGCGAGAGAGACTCACGTTTGGTATGTTGCCTCCCAGGTGCAAGGGTACGCGACGTCACGGATCGTGTTTTCTGGGTCCTTAAGGGGGAGGGGGAGCAGCCCGAAGTCGTAGTCCTGCACATATTGGACAAACACCGACCCATCTAACGAACCCGAGCTATAGATTTCCCAGTCAATATCTAGAAAGTTAAAGTCCCCCATAACAACCATCCTATTACTTTCACTCTTCTCCTGAATCATCCTCGCAATCCTTTCTACTATGTCCCTAGGACTATTAGGAGGCCTGTAAAAAACTCCTAACAGGGTGACCTCACCTTTCCTATTCCTAACCTCAGCCCAAACTACCTCAGATGGCAAGTCCTCATCCATCGCCGTTTCCACCACTGTAATACTATCTTTGACAAGCAATGCCACACCTCCCCCTCTCTTACCCCCACCTCTGACCCCACTAAAACATTTAAACCCTGGAACCTGCAACAGCCAATCCTGTCCCTGTTCTAGCCATGTCTACGTAATAGCCACAACATCGAAGTCCCAGGTACCAACCCACCCTGCAAGTTCACCTACCTTATTTCGTATACTTCTTGCATTGAAGTATACACACTCCAAGCCACTTTCCTGTTTACAGGCACCCTCCTTGGAAATTGAGGCCATGTTCCTAACCTCCCTACACTCCAGGCCCTGCACCCTAAAGCTACAGTCTGGGTTCCCATGCCCCTGCAGAGTTAGACCCCATGGTCCTCAGATGTCAAAGCAGCAGGAATGAAGGTCGAGAGGACTGGAATTAATGGCATTGTTCTATCAAAAAAAGGTAGCTCTGAAAGGATGGGCAGAATGGCCCCTTAAAGTTTGTGTGAAACTCCAATTCCCCAATTCACTCCTTGGCTTGGCTTAATTTAGAATACTATGACCTAATGGAATCTTGCTCTGTACTTACCCAGCAGAGGCAATAACTTCCCTGGGCTCCAAATCATTCCTTTGTCAGCAACTTCCAAGTCAACATTTACTTCTATCATGAAGGACCTGGGCAACAGACACATGGAATACCACCCCCTGCAAGATCCCCGCCAAGTTACACATCATCTGACTTGGAAATATATCACTGTTCCTTCACTGTCACTAGGTCAAAATCCTGGAATTCCCTCCCTAAGGACATTGTGGGTCTACCTACAGCACGTGGACTGCAGCGGTTCAAGAAGGCAACTCACCCCCACCTTCTCAAGGGGCAACCAGGGACGGGCAATAAATGCTGGGCCCAACCAGTGATACTCAGATTAGGAATCCGAATGATCCTAAGTTCATCCAACTCCAGCTCCAGTTCCCTAACACGGTTTTGGAGGAGCTGGAGATGGGTGCACTTCCTACAAGTGTAATCAGCAGGGATTACCATGGCATCCATCGCCTCAAACTGAAGGAACCAGGGATGACAGTTTAAGTTTTGAGTCAACTTGAAAGGAAAAAGAATGCATTCATAAGCTCTAACCAATTGAAAACAGGCGAAAGTTTAGAAGAATTTCAGGAATGAAGGACCATTCTCAAATCAGGCATGAAGAGTTCTGAAGTGGATCATGAGATATGTTCACCAAACAGCGTAAAGTAAAATACTCCAAAGCCTCTTATTCCTATATTGAGAGACAAGAGAGTAAACAGTGAAAGGGTTGGCCCATTCAAGTGCAAAGGAGGAACGTTATGCGTGGAGTCAGAGAAAATAGGTATGATTCTTAACTAGTACCTTCCATCGCCATTCACCGAGGAGAGGGACATGAAGGATTTTCAAGTCAGAGATTTATGCTTTCTTACTCTCGGGCATAAGGATGGAGGAAATGTTCGATATTCTCGTCAAGATTAAATTGGACAAGTCCCTGGGTCGGGATAGAATCTATACCAGGTTACTGAGGGAAGTAGGCGGGGAAATAGCTTGGGACTTTGCAGGTATCGTTGAAGAATCTTTGAACATGGATAAGTCCTCGCTGGACTGGAGAATTGCTAATGTTATCCCCGTGCTTATTGAGGGCAGCGGGTCTAATCCAGGTAATTATAGACTGCTGAGCCTGACGTCAGGAGTATGGAAGATAAAGGTTACTTATAGTGTTTAGTTTATAAAACAGCTATGTTCTTCGAAAATGGGCTTTCTTGGCAAATTCTCATTCCAACCATTATTGTTGCATGTCGTCCTTACGAAACCTTGTTTATATTCCTTAAGGGTGTGAGTAAAGATAAAAATAGGCAAATATCTTCGTGTCAATCAGGTGTTAAGTACATCTGTTCACTCACAACAGACCCTGTTTCTTCCCCCTTTTTTCTTCTGAGCCAGGTCAATACATTTATGATGACGAATGTCTGTTGTTGGCCTTAACCTATTTTAGTACTACAACTGAAACCACAACAGGAACATTTAAATCCTGTATTTTCAATTGCCTTGCAATTTATTCTACCGTTGGTATACTGACATGTCGTGACAGGACACTCAACAAATCGCCTTTAGGTGCTAGTGGTGGTATCATTAGATTGTTAATGCAGAGAGTCGAGAGAGCAGTGTTCGAAAAGCACAGCAGGTTTGTCAGAATCCGAGCAGCAGGACAGTCGACAGTTTCGGGCAAAAAGAAACATTCATTAGGAATTAGGCTGTGAGACCAGAGTGCAGCCAGATAATTGGGAGTGGCCTGGTGCTGGAGATAAGGTCGCTGAAACCAAAGTAATATTCTGTCGACCCGTGTTCGAATCGCACCATAGCAGATGGTGGAATTTGAAATCAGTAAACTCTGGAAGTAAGAGTCCAATGATAGCATATGAATCTTTCTGGATTGCTGGAAAAACGCACATGGCTCACGAACATCATTTTGTTAAAGGAAGTGGCATCATTACCTGGCTTGTCCGAAATGTGGTTGACTCTTACTTGCGATATGAGCAATTAAGAATGAACGATAAATATTGACTTGACCAGCGATGCGCTCATCCTGTGAATGAATAAAAAAATTGGAGTATCCAGTCGAAATATTTTTAATCCCAAGCGTTTAACATGACAGCTGAAAGCTCCCGATGGAAGGAATACTGTCTGACATGTATAACAATACATTCCATCTATTTGGAGGAGAAAGTGAGGGCTGCAGATGCTGGAGATCAGAGCCGAAAATGTGTTGCTGGAAAAGCACAGCAGGTCAGGCAGCATCCAAGGAACAGGAGAATCGACGTTTCGGGCATAAGCCCTTCTTCAGGAATTCCATCTATTTGGTAATTCTTGATTACACGGTCTTCAACTTTTCTATCCTGAGAAGGCAGAATGGAACTTGAAATGATTGGTGACTCTTTGGTCACGTTCTGCTCGCAAGATGTCTTATTTAAAATTTCGCTGACCACATCCTTATATGCACTGTGCAGAATATTTGAGTCTTAAACTTGTGGCAGAGGAACCAGAAAGGTTAATATCAGTTTCTGAACTATTTACTGGCTCTGTGGGCTTGCAACCTGGCATCAGCAACGGGCAAAAATCTGTGGTTTTCCACAATCAATTTGTGTCGAGACGTTTGACATTTGTCACAAGCAACTGGAACAACTAAGCTTACAGAGTTTGGCCAAGTCGTTGTCCATGTAGAACTCGGCAGACTCAGGAACTCCAAGGCCAAACCTTGTGCCTGCATTTGGCTCAGCCAGTGTTGATTACTGTGTCGGTTCTTACTGGCAAAATCTACTTAGCCTTCTCTTTTTCATTCTTTTCAACCTCTTTGAGCTGCATTGCGCTAACTTCCTTTGCACCTCCTCCTGTTGTTCAGACACTGTCTCTTTTCAGTTCAGAAAACTTTCAACTTAATTTACTAGATGACGTCTAAATTCCTAGTGACTCACTGTTGATGTCAGACCCATCACCACATCCAGTCTTGATCAGACATGGAAGCGCATTGCCTCAATGGTCGAATTCCAGAATATTATGATCAGCAACTGGTTAGTCTTTATGTCTTAGTCTGTTTCCCGGCTCGATTTTATTCACATTACTTCTCCAAATAGGCATCCAGGTTTTCACTTTCTCCCTGTGGATCCCCTCTTAACGCCTGGTGGCCCATTTTGGTGGAGAACAATATCGTAAGGCTTCTAGTACATTATATCTCACTCGATCAAACCGGAGCCTATCAATCATTGGATTGCCAGCCTCATTTTCTTTAAACAGGCTGGGACCTTTATTTCCTTTAATTTCGTGAGCCCTACCTACCGAACCAGCTTTGCATTCCAGTCTCCTATAGCGAACAATTTCCCTGTGGTTTCGTCTGCAAAACCCGATGCACTTTCCCGCTCCCTCATGTAAACTGGGCAGCGCATCTTTCAGCCCTTCCAGATCCTGAGTTCCCCAACGAATGCATTTTAGTTTCCTCCCCTCTTTTATAAGCACCGCTGGCAGCCTTTCCTATTGGTCCATTTTCCATTTACCTGCACTGCATCTCAATAATTCCTGCTTGGACTCTGCCTCCAAAGCTTTTTCTAATTCCTCCCAAACTTGAGGTACTGGGTTTTTTTTTCATTCCTTGTCTCTCTTCATCACTTTCCACAACCACTGCGTCACCTTCAGTTCTTCACTCTTCAGACTCTCTTTCCTGCCGCCAGTATTCCTCATTTGCTTTTTCTTCCCTTCGCGGACGCATACACTAACCTCATTCTTCAGGTTTTTTTAGCTCTCGCTGTAGAGCTACCATTTGCTCTAACAAGCACATTCTCTATCTCACTCTGTCTGTCTTTTTACTCAGCTCATGTTTGTCTTCTGCAATTGCATTCCCTTACAACTCTATTTACCGTGGTTTTTTTTCTGGACACTTCTTCAATGCCTCTTCATTCGAGTAGAAAGGGGGTCTGTTCAACTCCTCCACATCTGGGTATATGAGGGTGCTAATTCCTGCTTTTCTGTTTCCAGTATCTGCTCAGCTTGTTCTTTGCAGCTTTCTGAGTCAACGCGCATGCCTGATAAGCTACCTTCACTTCCTCACAGTCTTATCTAAAACTTTGCGAATTTCCACCTCCTGAACTCTCTTTTCATTCCTATTTTTAGATTTGTCTTTCGGCTTTTAGTTCGTAATTAGTCTTTCCATCTTATTGCACATGTGTATATCAAACGTACCTTCGTTTGGCCATTTATTCAATAAATCGTTAGTTCTTTTTTCCCATTCCTAAAAAAGAATTACAATATCATTTCTTCCCACTGGAAATGTCTTACTTGGTACCTCAGCTGCCGAGCTTTATGCATTCAGTCCAGCTAAGGTATTATCTCTGCTGTCACAAATCACTTTCTCATGGCATTCAAGTCTGGTAGGGCTTCGTCAAAAGTATAAGTAATCCCTAACTTTATAACTTGCAATTGTCCTTTAACAATCTATCAATTCCAAAACGTCCTCAGTTGCAGCCGGTTAATGCCAACAACCTATTGTCATTCGTGCAGCCTAAACCAATCTAGCACTGCATCTGCAAAATGCACTAATCGCGAACCGTGTCTTGAAAAATCTCTCAAGAGAACTATCTTAAATTCTTAAAGTACAAAATAAAATCAATTTACCCCGGACCTCGAGCTCCATGGAAACAAAACAGAAGCTGTTAATGACCAACAATTATGCATACAAACCAGAACATATTGACTTAAATATAGAGTCTCTCTCTCTCTCTCAGACAGAGCTTTGCTGCAAGCCAAGCCTGTCTTAATTTCCAAAATTACGCTTAAATATTATGACTATTCTCTACTATTTTAATAATCCACTACCAATCTGCTGGATTTCTAAGCATTAGCGCTTTGAGGAAAACAATTTCCCCTTATTTATTTATGCGCTCAATCCCTTGTTTCTGGCGAGGCGGCATTTATAGGGTCTTATACTCACCACGTGGATTTTTTATTAACACTCCATGGATTTTTTTTTTACTAACACCACGTAGACCGTTTACAAACACCGTTTACATAAAAGTGGACTTTTATTAACACCACGTGTAATTTTTACTCAGGCAATTGCTCCATTCTATTCTTGCTCATTTCTTACCCCACTGCCCAGTTTTCTTATCAAATTCACCACATCTCCTTCAACTGCAATTTACGCCTCGACTTTGGATCTTGGAATGGAGAGACCCTCCCGCAGGTTCTCGCACCTCTGAGCCCCCATGGACCATCACAAGCCAACAGAATATAGTCCGGATTCACAGTAAAACTGCTTAACTCTTATGTTTGGTACCCTCATTCTGTCAGTCACTGGAGTGCCCTCGTTTGACCAAGACGCGCCGTGTTACTGCCGTCCTCTTTCCAGGTAGGTCTCTACAAGACTCTGCTCACTACTCCAAATTTGTCATGGATAAAACATAGTGAATCACCAGGAGACGCAGAGAATTATTCAATGAGTAGGTCTTTTATTTAGATGGACAATCTATTACAATGGTGTTCTGACTTCAGCTGACTCTGCTAAATACTGTTTCGATACTTAATGTCAAGCGTCTCAATCAGGTTGACTCTACTAACTATTACTTAAATACTTAATTCCATGTCCCAAACATTCATTGCTACAATCTGTCCCAAGCCTGCCAGGATGATATTTAGCGGGCGAGGCTAGCTTTTCTAACTGTGTTATCTCATCCCGACATAGTGGCCATTTGGCGAGTGTAGCATTCCACAGATCCCTTCCAACAGACCACCTGTGGTCGTCATGCTTTAAACCTTCCAGTGCTTTCATGCTCTTTTTTTGCTCTAGTGGCAACTTTGATGGATCTATGCACTTTAACGCCAAGATCCTGCTGTTCTTTTACACTGCCCAGAATCCTGTTTTTAATCAGCACTTATGTTCGACTTTCCAAAATGCATAACTTTGCATTTATCCGGGTTGAAGTCCATCAGCCACTTCTCAGCCCGGTTCTGCATCGTGTCTATGTCACGCTGTAATAGTCCTCGATTCTCTCAAAGATACCATCAACATTTATGTCATCGGAATACTTCCCAACCCACTTCCCAACCTCCTCATTTAAGTAATTTATAAAAACGACAAAGAGCAGAGGCCCAGGAGCACAGCCCTAAGGGACACCACTCACCACTGAAAGCAGAATAACTTCCATCTCTAACCACTCTCTGCATTCTGTTAGCAAACCAGTTCTGACCCGGACAGCCAAGTCTCCCAGTGTCCCATAGCTCCTGACTTTACTAAATGCCTTGCTGCCGTTCATATGCACCACATCCATTGCTCGACTTTCGTCAACATGTCTCATCACCTACTCAAAGAACTCAATAAAGTATGCGATGCGTGACCTGCCCGTCACAAAGCCATGCTGACTGCCTTTAATCACGGTACGCTTTTCAAAACAATCATAAATCCTTTCCCACAGAATTCTTTCAAAAATCTTGCTGACCACAGACGCACGACTTACTGGCCTGCAATTGCCAGTGATCTCCCTATTAGACTTCTTGAAAAGAGGAATCACATTCGTTCCCCCCTCCACTACAATCTGCAGTGCAATTCCCATGAAGAGTGGTGAAGCAACGATTTTCGCAAGCAGCTTAGTAGCCTCCTTTCTCGCAACCCGGATTATCCTCGGACAAATCTGATCTGGCCCTGGTGGGTGGGGAGGGCGTGGGGGTCATCGATGTTAACGTTTGCCAAAATTTCCGGCACATCAACTTTGTTAGTCTTGATCTGTTCAAGCCAGTTTCCCACTCCTCAAATTCTCATTCACAACAACTTTCCCTTTCTTATTAAAAAACAAAGCGAGAAACTCATTAGGGCTTCCCCTCTCTGCACAGACTCCACGAGAAAGTTCCCTACGTCATCCTTGACAAATCCTACCTTCTACCTGATTATTCTCGTATTCCTTACGTATGACTAAAATGCATTTGGGTTCTCCCTGATCCTTCCTGGCAAGCTTTGTTCGTGCCACCTCCTGGCTCTCCTCAGTCCACTTCTGAACTACTTTCTTGCAAGCTTGACATCATCTGAAGTTGTGTTATATCTCCACCTTACATAAGATGCCTTCTTCACCTTGACGAGAAACTGTATTATCGTCATCCAAGGCCCCTTAATCGTACCCCTTCTTGCCTGTCTCAAGGAAACAAAAATCGTAAAGTCGCTATAGACGTTCTGCATTGCTATTCAAAAGACATAACTGGTGATGGTTTACTCTGAGGACACCCACCGCAGATGAACAGAGGAGCTTCAAAGGAGTACCATGACGGAGTTGAACCCCGATTGATGGCATGATGAGGAACACTGGCACATGGCTCTAAGAAAGATTTTGGCTTTCAGAAATGTCTTCAATTTTTGCTCCATCGAAGCACTCAAGTCATCAAATAAATATTTAGATGAGCACTTAAAATATTAGAAAACACGAGGCCAAGTTGGAAGGTGGGTATGGTCTTGCGATCCTTGATGAAAGGCATTCATATAATGGGTCGAAGGGACTGTCACATTGCTGTTAAAGGTCAGTTACTCAATCATTTGCAACTGAAAGAAAAGCCAAAAGCATTGTCAAGAACAATGTTACCAGCATTGTACACACATTCTTTGATGCTCTATTTGTTGGGATTCAGCCCTCTCACTGATGATTCCTGGGTTTGACTCCCAGGAAGGGAATGAGGATTTATTGCCAGAGGAAAAACTCTGAAAAACGAACATGAATTCCTGACATTAAAAACATCAAAGGGAGCAGCTCTTTGTGAGAGTTTCAAATCAGAGATGAAAGTAAATGGATATCATGCTGAAATGCATTGAATTGGCATGCTCCGACACAGTATAACAACAACAAAAATACTCCTTTTTGAAATATACAAGATATTTGCAGAGTTAACTTCATGCATGCAGAAAGTTTGATTCCCTTCGAGAAGAGCCGAGTAGCAGAGAGCCTAATATCAGAATGAGTATTTCACATTAAAGACAGAGATGAGAAAGAATTTGGGAGCAAATTACTGAGGATGTTGGAATCAGTCCTGAAAGCAAAACAAATGTTGGAAATCACAACGGATTATGACTCCCCGCATGGAGAGAATGTTTTCAGTCTTGGTGATACTTCATCAGAGCTGATGTGAAGTGTGGAGGAGGCAGTACTTGTGCAAAAGTGCGAAGAGGAGGTGGTCTGCTGCCGGAGAAAGAATGCTAATACTGTTGATTAAGTGATTGGAATGTGAGAATGGAAGAACACCAGTGTGATTATGGACCCACTGCCATATCGATTTCTTCCCTTTCTTTTAGTTTGCCTGCTGCAGTGTCTCCCACCATGACCTCTCCCCTCCCTCCAGTCCAGTGTCTGTTCTTTCCAGATAACAGTTAGACACACCATTGTTCTAAACTCCCGCAATTCCGGTGGAATTCTGTACATGGGCTGTCAGGTCACTGTCGTTAAGTATATGCGAGGCTGAGACCCACAAGGTTGTAAACGGTAAAGACATGAAGTCTTATGAAGAAAGGCAAGACTACAGTTCTGGATTGTCAAAACACTCACGAGCTCATTGAATGGAGGAACAGACTTGTGATGAATGGCCTATTTCTGCTTCTAAAATTAAATCGATTAATATGAATCTGCAGAACCTAACTGTGTGACGTTTGTCAAATTAGAACTGAATGGATCCGCTCAGGGGACTGATCCAATATAAGATGTGCAAAGGACAAAACACAAAGAACAGTCAACATGGACGATTGATCCGAGTGAATTGCACATCAGGGTAAAAAGCAGCCACATTGAGCCTGGCTCCACTCATCCCACAGTCATCAATCACAAGCAACTATCGCCTTTCTCTTTTACTGACTCTTTTTTTGTTGTTTAGAACTGACTGCACGTCAGGCATTATCAGCTGGCATTAGTGATGTGGGATTGTAACATGCAGGGAAGCGATTCTGACTGGTACAGAGCACCATACCGTTTCTAAATGACAGTGAGTAATTCATATTATTCACTGCAAATGTTAGCCATAAGAGTGAAAGCTCTGAATC
>NW_025207584.1:7500-13124 GCF_004010195.1 Chiloscyllium plagiosum | reverse complement strand
GCAGGCAGTAAAGAAGGCAAATGTTATATTGACTTCATTGAGAGATGTTTCGAGTACAGGAGCAGGGATGCGTTGTTACAGTTAAACAGGGCCTTGGTGAGGCCACACCTCAAACACTGTGTGCAGTTTTGGTCTCCTTTTCTGAGGAAGGATGCTCTTGCTCTGGAGGGAGTACAGCGAAGGTTTACCTGACTGGAGGATGCTCCTGATAGTGGGTGTGTCCAGAATCAGGGGACACAGACTGAGGATTCGGGGTGGATCATGTAGGATGGAGATGAGGAAACATTTCTTCACCTAAAGAGTGATGAGCCTGTGGAATTCATTACCACAGGAACTTGTTTCTGCCAAAGCATTGAATATATTGAAGACGCAGCTACATGTAGTACTTAGAGCAAATAGGACCAAAGGTCATGGGGAGTAAACAGGAGCTGGATGATGAGCCATGATCATGATGAATGGCAGAGCAGGCTCAAAGGGCTGAGTGGCCTTCTCCTGCTCCTATCTTCAATGTTTAAGAGGATATTGCCCTGAGAAAACCGTGGACATTATTAGTGCTTTCCCATTTACCTCAAAATATCACTCATCACCCCACCCGAAAAATAATGAGGAGACGTAACCTCTCAAATTTCAATGACACAGCTCCTCCCAAGAGTCAAGGTGTGATGGTTGAGGAGCAGCTTTGTTCATTCTTAACACAAGATGTCATTTTGTTCTGTGAGTGCTTGTGTGTGTCTGTATTTGTGTGTGTGTGTGTATGTCTGTGCATATCCATGGCTATGTGTCTGTCTCTGTGTAGGTGTGTGTGTGTGTGAGTGTGAATGTGAGTATGAGTGTGTGTCACGCTCGCGCGGATGTACATTTCTGTGTCCGTGGCATTTTGAAGCACATCATATTTCCTTGAAACTGCTTTCTTTGTAAGAGGCCACCAGCATGCTCCAGTTGCTGGAAGGTGCTCTGATGTATTTCAGATTGCGTGCCTCTCTGCAATGTAACTTTGCTGCTTGACGAAGATACCAATTCATTACAGACAGCTTTTATCACCAATTTCTCACTAACACTCATATAGTGTCTATTTATGCCTTTAGTGTTAGCGTCTAAGGTGATGTCCGGTCACTCTGATAGCTCATGTCAAACCAATGGAAATCTTCCCATTCATTTCTCTCAGCCAATAGGGTCTCTCTCCATGTCTAGTCGATGTTCAGGGCTGTCATACCATTCTTCAGCATTCCTGAAGCGGACCCTTTGGTCCATCACTAGCTGCCTGGCTGTCGGAATCTCACCATGCAGGAAGTAAATTCACACGTCACATGCTTCCATTCTGTTGACATGTCCAAGACACACTTGTTGGATGAGTTAGGAACTCTCCATTTGAGAGGACACAGAATTCAAGAATTTGTCATGTCACTTCCAAATCTCAGCATTTCAACTGGGATACCCTCGCCCACATCTCAATTAAACCCAACAATCCCTGCAAGTCTCCATACAACAGCCTTTTCACTCCTCCCTCTGCATGTTTCAGGACCACAAAACTCCTTGCAAGTGCATCTGTACCTCTCAGCTTACTTCAGACCAGACCAGACATCCGAGGGAAAAGGAGAAGGTGAGGATTGCAGATTAGAGTCAAAAAGTGTGGTGCTGGAAAAGCACAGCAGGTCAGGCAGTATATCCAAGGAGTAGGAGAGTCAACATTTCACGCATAAGACTTTCATGGAGTTTCCTGCCCAAAACACCGACTTCTCGGTCAGGAGTGAAGACTATTGTTGGGACAAGGTCGGCTGTTGGAATTGGGCAGTGAAAATCAATAACTGAGTCATCATTCTAATAGAGGGCAATAATTCAACATTCTTGTGGATGGATTATCTCATGTTCTAAATAAAATACAATGAACATCATTGCTATGTGAATCATGAAAGAATTGGAAAACATTAACGGAGAGGTAACAAGGTCATAAAGTCACCAATTGAAACAGGAGAAGAAATCAAAGAGTACAGAAAAGCAAGTTGAAACAGAATGATCAGAGCCCACATTTGATTGAACGGCTGAGACAAAACAAGAACAGATGGAGAACAAATGGAGATTTTTTTTTCAGAGAAATTATATCGGTTACAACAGAAAGATGAAAAACTGAAGCAATTGCATTGAAAAGCAAACACAGAAGAAGAATCTGAGTGCATTCCCAAATGTGACTAACTTAAACATGATGTCTTGATGAGACATTCAGGCAGATGGGAACGTGGGAGAAATTCATTACCAGGGACTTATACAAAGGAGGTGTGGCAGGTAGCACATCAGTCACCTGTGGGTCATTGTGGGAGTGAGAAAATGAAATAATCTTTGTCTCTTATTAATGTTGCAGTAAACTTACAACACGGGTACGTAACCAACAATGCTGAAACTTGTCCAGGGATGTCCTGTACACACAAAGAAAACAGGACAAATTCCACCCAGCCAATTAACGCCCCATCAGTCTATTCTCGATCATAAGTAAAGTGATGGCAAGTATCATGAACAGTGCTATAAAGCAGCACTTGCTCAGCAATAAGCTGCTCAATGATGCCCAGTTTGGGTTCTGGCAAGGCCAGTCAGCTCCTGACCTCATTACAGCCTTGACTCAAATATCGACAAGCTGGGTGCTTCAGGGAAGGTGAGAGTGACAGTCCTTGACATCAAGGCTGCTCTCGATTGAATGTGGCTTCAAGGAGCCATCGGAAATCGGGAATCAATGGGTGCAAACTCTCTGATGGTTGGAGACATATCTGACACATAGGAAGATGGTGGTGGTTGTTGGAGGTCATTCACCTCAGGGCCAGGACGTCTCTGCAGGGGACCCTCAGGGGAGTGTCCTCGGCCTGACCATCTTCAGCTGCTTCATCAATGACCTTCACCTCCATCACAAGGTCAGAAGTGGGAATGTTCGCCAATGATTGCACTATGTTCACCATTCACGACTCCTCAGATTCGGGTATCCATGTTCAAATGCTACAAGATCTGGACAATATCAAGGCGTGGGCTGACAAGTGGCAAGTAACATTTCCATCAAAAATAAAAGACAATCCAACCACTGCCCCGTGGCTTTCAATGGTGTTACCATCACTGAATCCCATAATGTCAACATCCTGCGGGTTATCATTGACCAGAAACTCAACTGCACTTACCACAAACACAGTAGCTACAGTAGCAGGTCAGAAGCAAGGAATACTGCAGCCTGTCTACCATCTACAATGTACAAGTTGGAAGTGTTGCGCTTTTCCAGCAACACATTTCCATCTCTGATCTCCAGCATCAGCAGACCTCACTTTCTCATCACATTACTAATGATCGAGAATAGACTGATGGGGCGTTAATTGGCTGGGTGGAATTTGTCCTGTTTTCTTTGTGTGTACAGGACATCCCTGGGCAAGTTTCAGCATTGTTAGTTACGTACCCGTGTTGTAATATTACTGCAACATTAATAAGAGACAAAGATTATTCCTGAAGAAGGGCTTATGCCCGAAACGTCGATTCTCCTGTTCCCTGGATGCTGCCTGACCTGCTGCGCTTTTCCAGCAACACATTTTCAGCTCTGATCTCCAGCATCTGCAGACCTCACTTTCTCCTCAGAAACTCAACTGCACTTACCACAAACACAGTAGCTACAACAGCAGGTCAGAAGCTAGGAATACTGCTGCAAGGAATACTGCAGCCTGTCCACCATCTACAATGTACAAGTTGGAAATGTGATGGAATACTCCCAACTTGCCTGGATGGGTGCAACCCCATCAACACTCAAGAAGTTTGACACCATCCAGGAAAAGCAGCTAACATCCACAAGTGTATACTCCCTCCACCACACATGCTCAGTACACACTGCTGCTACTATCTACATGATGCACTGCATAAAGTCATCGAGGATCCTCAGACAGCACCTTCCAAACCCACAACCACTTCCATCTCGAAGAACTAGGGCAGTGGATGTGTGAGAACTGCACTACCTTCAAGTTCCCCTCCAAGTCATGCACCATCCTGACTTGAAAATATAATGCCGTTCCATCACTGTCACTGGGTCGAAGTCCTGGAATTCCCTCCCTAATGGCATTGGGGGTTAACCCACAGCAGGTGAACCACAGTAGTTCAAGCCGGCAGCTCACCTCCACTTTCTCAAGGACAACTAGGGAGAGGCATAAAATGCTGGCCAGCCAGTGACACCCACAACACAAAAAATGAATAAAAGATAACAGTTCATTGTGTGTGAGAGAGAGATCGAGAGAGAGAGAGAGACAGAGAGAAAGACCATTTTTCTCTGTGTGTGTGTGTGAGAGAGAAGCACTATGCCTAAGAGTGTGTGTGTGTGAGTGTGAGTGAGTGAGTGAGAAAGAGAGAGAGAGAAACACATGACTGCGTGTGTGCGAGTGCGTGTGTGAGAGAGAAATCATGCCTGTGTGTGAGACAGAAAGAGAGACAGACAGACACACAAACAAAGACCATGTCTGTGCATGACAGAGGGAAAGACCACGTGTGTGTGTGTATGTGTGTGTGTGAGAGAGAGAGACTCTGTGTGTGTTTGTGTTTGTGTGTTTGTGTGTGTGAGTGTGTGTCTGGGGGCAGGGGGAGTGGGGGGTGTGGTGGTGTGAGGATGCTGTCACTTTAAAAAGGTTATTTTGGCCTGTGTTTTTTTTTGAAGAGGGATTGTAAAGGCAGAGGTGCCAAAGAGTCTCGAGTGCCGGAGTGGCCAGTTCAGGTTCTTCTAGTTTTGGTCTCGCTGCAGCAATTCCAAGATGTTTTGAGTAACAGAAGGTTGCAAGCTTCAGTAAATGATTCCTAACTGAGCACTCGGGCATTTCTCTGGATGTTGTTCCCTCCGCCTGTAAGAATACGAGTTTGAATTTACCTTTTTGCCAAGGGGTGTGTTCATTAGATGTTACAACATTGGATCAGGAAATGAGTAAGTTACTATAGCAAGTACTTGGTTATGTTTTCCAATCGTTTAATTATTCTTAATGCCACATTCTTTTGTTTGTGTTTCAACCGTAGTGTTTAAATAAATTTGGCTTAATGCAGAGTGGTTTATCCAACAATCACACCTGGAACATCAATGTTACATTTCCTTTAAACAAAGAAAACCTTATTTGCCCTAACTATGCCCCTCATGATTTTCCAAACCTCTATAAGGTCACCCCTCAGACACCGACGCTCCAGGAAAAACAGCTGCAGCTTCTTCAGCCTTTCCTTGCCGCTCAAACCCTCCAACCCTGGCAACATCTTTGTATATCTTTTCCGAACCCTTTCAAGTTTCACAGCGCCCTTCCTTTAGGAGGGAAACCAGAATTGCACGCAATATTCGAACAGTGGCCTAACCATTGCCCTGTATAGCTGCAACATGACCTCCCAACTCCTATACTCAATGCTCTGACCAACAAAGGGAAGCATACTCAATACCTCCTTCACTATGCTGTCTTCCTGGGACTACACTTCCACGGAACTATGAACTCCAAGGTTTCTTTGATCAACAACACTCCCCAGGACATGACCATGAAGTGTGTAAGCCCAGCCCTGATTTGCCTTTCCAAAATGCAGCACCCTGCATTTATCTAAATTAAACTCCATCTACCAACCTTTGGCCCATTGGCCCATCTGATCAAGATCCC
>NW_025207584.1:3623-5455 GCF_004010195.1 Chiloscyllium plagiosum | reverse complement strand
TCCCAAGAGTCGGTCAAGTTTTGCACCTTCTCTTGTAGGTTCATCCACATACTGAATCAGAAAAACTTCTTATATACACTTATCAAATTCCTCTCTATCTAAACCCTTAACACTACGGCAGTCCCAGTCTACAGTTAGAAAGTTAAAATCCCCGACCATAACCACCCTATTATTCTTACAGATAACCGAGATCTCCTGACAAATTTGTTTCTCAATTTCCCGCTGACTTTGTGGAGCTCTATAGTACAGTCTCGAAAAGGTAATAATCTCTTTCTTATTTCTTACTTCCACCCAAATTAATTCCTGGATGTATTCCCAGAAATATCTTCCTCAGTACAGCTGTAATGCTATCCCTTCTGAAAAACGCCACTCCCCCCTCCTGTCTTGCCTCTTTATCTATCCTTCCTGTAGCATTTGTATCCTCGAACATTAAGCTGCCAGTTCTATCCATCCCTGAGCCATGTTTCTGTAAATGCTCTCATATTCCAGTCCCATGTTCCTAACCATGTCCTGAGTTCATCTGCCTTCCCTGTTAGGCCCCTTGCATTAATGTAAATGCAGTTTGATTTATCGGTCCTACCTTGTTCTCTGCTTTGTCCCTGCCTGCCCTGACTGTTTGACTTGCTTTTCTTCCCAACTGTACCAGTCTCAGATTGATCTCTTTCCTCACTATCTCCCTAGGTCCCACACCCCCACTTTATTACTTTAAATCCTCCCAAGCAACTGCAGCAATCTCCCTCTAATTCCCTTCCAATTCAGGTGCAATCCATCCTTCTTGTATAGGTCACTCCTACCCGAGAAGGGCTTCTAGTGATTTAAAATGTGATCCCTTCTCCCATACACCAGCTCCACAGCTATACATTCATTTGGACACTGCCGTCCCTCCCCTACCTGGGACTCTCCATCTCCATCAACAGTGACCGACTCAACACAGACATCTTCTACAAACCCACCGGCTCCCACAGCTAAACAAGGACAGAATCCCTCTGATCTTCACCTTCCATCTCACCAACCTCCGGATACATTTCATCACCCTCTGCCATTTCTGCCACCTACAAATGGACCCCAACACCAGAGATATATTTCCCTCCACACCCTTATTTGCTTTCTGTAAAAACCATTCCCTCCGCAACTCCCTTGTCAGGTCCACACTCCATACCCCACCAACCCACCCTCCCCTCCTGGCAACTTCCTCTGTTACCACAGGAATTGCAAAACCTGTGCCCCGAATTCCCTCTCACTTCCCAAATGCCCCAAAGGAGCCTTCCACATCCATCAGAGCTTTTGCTGCACTTCCACACGTCATTTACTGTATCCGTTGATCCAGATGCAGTCTCCTTTACATCGGGGATACAGGTCGCCTACTTGCTGAGCTCTTCAGGGAAAATCTCTGGGACACACGCACCAATCAACCCCACCCACCCTGTGGCTGAAAACCTCTCAACTCCCCCTCCCACTCTGCCGAGGACATGCAGGTCCTGGGCCTCTATCACTAAACCCTAACCACCCGACACCTGGAGAAAGAATGCCTCACATTCTGCCTTGGGACATTGCAACCACACACTATCAATGTGGATTGGACCAGGTTCCTCATTTCTCCTCCCCCTCAACATCCCCCCTCCAATCCCAGCCCCAACCTTCCAATTGGCACCACCCTCATGACCTGTCCTACCTGTCAATTTTCCTTCCCACCTATCCACTCCACCCTCCCCTCCAACCTTTCACCTTTCCCCTCAACTCCATCCAGCTAATGAACATTCAGCTATCTTACCCCAGGCCCACCCCCCCTTCCATTTATCTCTCCACCTCCTTGGCTCACAGCCTCATTCCTG
>NW_025207584.1:0-3264 GCF_004010195.1 Chiloscyllium plagiosum | reverse complement strand
CTCGTTACATTACAGCCTGGCTCGGTCCCAGAAACTTGGCTGTTCATGCTGCGTTCTCCTGAAAGGCAATCACCCCCTACATACTTGTTTGAGATGGGGTTAGTCACAGGAGACTCCTGCACTACCTGCCTCCCTCTGCTAATTTTCCTGGTTTTTCTCCCTTCCTTAAAACTACCATCCGTCAGATGCCCCTAGCTCCTGTAAATTCCTCATTGCCTCAAACTGCCGCTCCAACTGATCGATGTGATCTGATACGATTCAGAACCAAACACACTTACTGCTGACATAATCATCAGTATTAAGGAAGCTCTCCCGAATCCCCAACAGCTGACAGGAAGAGCACAACACTCCACTCAAGGCCATCTTTGTACCTTACCAACCTCCAGAAAATAGCATAGTCTTATGCACTAAAAAAAAAACACTAATCCAGTCTCACTTAATATCTATGTTTCATATTTTTTAATTTTAATCAAAGTACAGATCTATAAAACAACAAAAAATAAACAACTCCATTCACTATTAAAAATGACAGCAATATTACACTTAAAAACCATGCACTTATCTGCTCCTGTGCTGTGTGCTCTCCAACATAGTTTCTTCGGATGTCAGCTGTGAATTTTGCTGTTTGTCAATTTTTCTTCAACGCACCCCAATGTCCGGAAACACTTGAACTCAAACAGCAAAGGCAGTAAATGTGCAGATTCACTGCTGTGTCAGTCAGCAGTGTAGGTTTCTTTCTCTCTGTCTCTGTCTCTGTCTCTCTCCCTCTCTGTCTCTCTCCCTGACCATGTGGTCACTACCTTTGTTCACTTCCTCCTTTTTAAAGTGTCATTGTTTTGATCTTTTCTCCCAAACTTCCAAAACAATGCAGCAGCTTAAAATCAGTAATCGTTGCTTGTGGAATTCGATAAATTCACTTCCAACATCTCATATACCCTAAAGGCGAGCAGTTCTTACAGCCAAAGCGTTTCCCATCCTCCATCGTGGATTACCCAAATCCTGATAGCTTTTGCTCCATCTCCATGGCAATCCCTATCACTCATCA
This sequence comes from Chiloscyllium plagiosum, assembly GCF_004010195.1. Lineage (NCBI taxonomy): Eukaryota > Metazoa > Chordata > Chondrichthyes > Orectolobiformes > Hemiscylliidae > Chiloscyllium > Chiloscyllium plagiosum. The sequence goes on along the minus strand of NW_025207584.1, from coordinate 2,219 downwards.
ATTGGTTCTCCCTGTTTCAGTTTGCTTACTTGTCTTCTAATCCTGACCAGTGTAGGGCAGAAATGTTTAATTTTGTTTTTTCTTTTAGCAACATTTCGGTTTTGTTCAGTTCTATAACAATAATTCACTATTTTTTTTATAAGACCTTTCCACTTCTCTAATGGCTACATTTAATGCCTTCAGTTGTGAGGAATATTTGTCCGTATTCTCGAAGAAACTGAGCGCATCTTGTACCAACCTGGTTGAATGTCAGACAGATCACGGAGTCAGGTATCATTCACCCTAGATGTACACTGTCAAGGAAAGCCCAGACTTCAGTCAGATTTTCTCTTGTTTCTCACCAGCTATTCCTTTAGATACTGAAACTTGACTGTCCTCCAGTCCATTTCTGGAGTTCTGAATCCATGAACCTTCAACCTTCAGTAGGGCCAATGGTGAAATGCCACAGTGGGGGTGATCCCTTCAAAAAGGAACTAACTTGCATCAGAGATGCTAAAATGGCTCAATATATCTAATGCAAAACTAATTTATTTGACTTTTATCCAAAATATTAAACCTGTCTCACACAGGTTAATTAACCTGAGCAGAAACAGACTCAGTGAACATGGCTTGGGCCTGGATGTGGTTAAAAGCACAATCTCATTGCTGGAGTTCGTTATGAACACGTCGATGTCTCAGCAGGTGGAATGAGTGAGCAAATCCTTCTTACACACGGAGCAGGTGAATAGTCTCTCCCTGGTGTGACCTCACTGATGTTTGATGTCAGATGATTGACTGAACCTGGTCCTGCAGTGAGAGCCCCCGAAAGGTTTCTCATCATTGTGAACATGTTGGTGAACATCAGTTTCCTGGAACCTTTAAAGCACTTCCCACAGTCTGGACATTTAAAAGGCCTGGTCTCAGTGTGAACTCACTGGCCTCCCAATAGGGCAGAAGAGTGAGTAAATCCCTCCCTAAACACAGCGCAACGAAATGGTTTCACCCTTGTGTGAACTCACCGGTTCTTGCACATAGGATATACTACAGAATGCCTTCTGATTCGGCTCAGGGGAACAGTCTGGGTTTGGCGATATATCTGCAGCTGGATGACTGAATGAATGCCTTGCCGCAGTCAGAGCAGGTTCTCAGCCTCTACCCATTGTGATCTCGCTGGTGTGTAGTGAGTTGAAATGATTGCCTGAACTTAATGCCACAGTGAGAACTCCTGAATGGTCTCTCCTCTGTTCGAATACATCAATGGCACATCATTTGCCCAGAATTTCTATGGCATTTTCCACAGTCTTGTGATTTTAAAGGTTCTTTGATCTGGGTGAACTCTATGGTCTGCCTGCAGTTGAGAAGACTGAGTGAATCCCTTCCCACACTTGGAGCAGATGAATGGCCTTTCTTCAGTGTGAGTGCATTGATGATTTTCCAGTTGAGGTGGGGATTTGAATCCTCCTTCACTTTCCTCATATTCCCATCCTTTCTCCCAGCGTGACTGTGATTATATCTTGACAGTTCAGATGATTTCATCCACACACAGGACAGGTGCATAGTTTCTCCTCACTTGATCTTTTCTCCTTACAAGTTCAGAGTTGAACAATATTCCAATCATAAAATAAAAGTCAATCTTTCGAATTCTAATATGATACCTGGTTCTGTTTCGTGACCACAGACTGTCCCCTTCACATATTCTGTGAAGCTAATTAAAGAGAAGGAGAGTGAGTGAGAGAAGCCCACAGTCTGACTGAATGGTCCTCCCTGAGACCTGGCTGCAGGATGAAGGTCTAGGACATTCCTGAAGAGGGCGCGTGATGTCTACTCCAAAGGACACAAGTGCGCAGGCGCCGATTGAGCAGATTGGAGCATGCGCACATTGACTGAAGGCCCCTTTTTCAGTCTCCAGATCATGGCGGGGAGGGGGTGGTTCCGGAGGAATAACAGAGCCAGCGGTGGGAGAGGTGGTGCAATCCGTCTTGGTAATATCCAGTAAAGGCCCCGCGAACCGAATAAGTATTAGCGGGTCCCACGGTTTCAGCCCTGAGTTTAATTCCCGGGACCTGGGCCGTGGCCGCCATTTTGTTAGGGACGAGGCGCATGCGCGGTCATACTGGTGACGCACAACGAGTGGGGGGCCCTACGGCCCCAGTGACGGAGACAATGGAGACTATGGAGATGGGGCGGGGCCTGTGGGACTGACCCGGGGGGTGGGGGAGACAGGCATTCACAGCTCTGGG
>NW_025207583.1:0-13123 GCF_004010195.1 Chiloscyllium plagiosum | reverse complement strand
GTCACTGGGGACAGCATGGTGACATAATGATTAGCACTGCTGCCTCACAGCACCAGGGTGCTGGAATAGCACAGCAGGTCAGGCCGATGAAGCACTTAGGCTCGAAACGTCGATTTTCCTGCTCCTCGGATGCTGCCTGACCTGTTATGCTTTTCGAATACCAAAAATCTCGATATCTAGGGATTGTGATGGTGGTGTCTGGTCATTGTCTGTAAGGTATGATTCCGTGAGTATGACTATGTCAGGCTGGTCCTTGATTGGTCTGTGAGTCGGTTCTGCACGTTTTGGCACCAAAAATCAGATGTTAGTGAGGAGGATGTTGCAGACATAAGAGGGCTGATTCTGTGGTTGTATTTCCTAATGCCTTGTTAGATGCCAAGTGGTCCATCCCATTTAATTCCTTTGTTGAGACTTTGCAGTGATTAATACAATGAGGAGCTTGCTGGTCCACTGTCAGGTTGGCAGGATTTTTTTCGCCATTGACAGTGGTTTCATGGAGGACAGGGGATTCTTATTTACAGTTATTTTTTCTTGAATTCAGATTTCACCATCTGCCAAGGTAGGATGGGAATCCGGACTTCAGTTGTACAGTTTAATATTCTGGATAAATGTTAAATACATCAGGTATGTTCAGTTTTAAACATCATTAAATCCAGGTTTTGTTCATTTGTAAAGCACTGTCCATCATCCTGTCCCCTCCATCCACCCCTCCACCAACAAGAGCGAGGAGCACATGGAGTTCCTCTATCACTAAGATTGAGACAATCCGATCAGCTGCTTTCCTCCCTCCCAGTAGCCCACCGACACAAACTATCTAACGTGGTATTCCCCATTTTTGTTCTAAATTAACATCATTCTCTGACGTCGTGAGAAGCCTTAACCGAGCTCAACTTTACCCCAGTCTTGCTAAACTATAGATATTCCAACTATGTCTTCTTCTCCTCCTCCTGATCACCCTCACTCGCCGATTCACAGATATTGTTCCTTATCCTGTCTGTCTGTCTTTTCTGGTTATGGCCTTCTTGCCCATTGTGCTAAAAACTAATATTTGACCTCGCCGTCATTTGAAAATCCTACTCCATCTCCACTCTCCCTTTCCTTTCTGAATTCCTTGTATCAGTAAGTGTAACGACAAACTGACAGAATTACTGAATTCATTAGGATCTGGATATTTGCAATGTGTGTGAGTATTGTGTTTCAGCTCAATCCTATGTGCTGCATAAAAGTTCTTGTTGTGGTTCTGTTCGCCGAGCTGGAAGTTTTTGTTGCAAACGTTTCGTCCCCTGTCTGGGTGACATCCTCAGTGCTTGGGAGCCTCCTGTGAAGTGCTTCTGTGGTGTTTCCTCCGGCATTTATAGCGACCTGTCCCTGCCGCTTCCGGGTGTCAGTTTCAGCTGTCCACTGTAGTGGCCGGTATATTGGGTCATCAGCATGGCACTCATCCACAAACTCCATCAACAAACACATCGACCTGGACAGCTGAAACTGACAACCGGAAGCGGCAGGGACAGGCCACTATAAATGCCGGAGGAAGCACCACAGAAGCGCTTCACAGGAGGCTCCCAAGCACTGAGGATGTCACCTAGACGGGACAAAACGTTTGCAACAAAAACTTCCAGCTCGGCGAACAGAATCACAACAACGAGCACCCGAGCTACAAATCTTCTCACAAACTTTGAGCATAAAAGTTCTCTTTTGAATCACCCTATTATCTCAAAAGATCTCCCCAAACCTTCAATATGTGTTCTGTAATCCTTTTATGATAAGCAGAAGAGTGTAAGGATTATCATCCTAATGTTTAACTTTTGTAAACACGTCAGTCACGTCTCTCCTCAAATTCCTTTGCTACAAGGAGAACAATCTCAGTTTCACCAAACCCCTGATTCCCCAATGTCTTTTTTCTCTCTGAAAGGTACACATCAGGATTATGTTGGAAGATTCTCCAGTCGCCTGCATTGACCGTTTTGTGTAGCCCCCAAACATGTTTTTAAAAAGAGTGAACATTCCCCAGGCCAACGCACTGTGCCTGAGTGGTGTCCCACCTGATAAGAGTAGCATCACTGTGTCAAAGGTGAAGTTGCCGTTTTCCTACGGGAAATTAGGGCTGTTCTCTCATTAGGGAGAGATGACTGGCGGTTGTTTAACCTGAAGGTTACCACAGCCCAGGCAAGGGGAGAGATTGAGAAGGAGAGTCCATTGATTGTAGATCAATATTCTTTATGTATCCGCAACACCTGTACCCTACCGATATCATACCAATGAATAATGCGAAAAAAAGCACGCCATTAAAATCCGCTATTCCTTAAACCATCCTGGTAAATCCCCTGTGCCCCTCTCTGCCATTCTTCCCAATGTGTGGGGCATCTATGGTTTGCACAGACCCAGCTGCTCTGCGTTCCTGTGGGTGATGTCATCATCGAGCAAAAGTTGCACTAAACCTCACTTTCTGGAAGGGTGGAAGACACAGAAATCCCAATAGCATTTTAGACGTTTTTAGGTGCATGCTTGTGATACCAAGACAGATAACGTGATGGATCAAGTACTGGAAAATGGATTAGGGTAGTTATGTGGTAGTTTTCTTTACAGGCACAGACTCAATGGACCGTAGAGTCTTCCTCTGTGCTGTAAACATTTAGATACTTTGATATAGGAATATGTTAGGCCACATTTGAAACAAGGTCAGAAAAGCTGATAATGGAATAGATGACACATGATTGTTCAAGTTTTTTGGAGGAAAGTGAGGCAGAGAGATTTAGGAGGAAATTCTGGAGTTCAGCGCAGGAAGCCAAAAGAGCTGCCATCAAGTGAGAAATAAAGTGGGGTATCCTCAAGGCCATAAATAAAGAAAGACACATGTAGCAGAGCTTTGAGAGACTGGAGGGGATTAGAGTTAGTGAGCGTTCTGAGACTGGAGAAGAATTATACAGATAAGGAAGAGTTCTGAGGCTGAATGAGGTGACAGTGATAGGGAGAGTTGTAAGGATGAAGGAATTTTTAGGTAGTGAAAATTAGAGTTGTAATATTATACAGCATAGAAACAGACCCTATGGTCCAACTAATCCCTGTCGACCATAATTCCAAACTGAGTTAATTTCACCTGCCTCCCCTTGATTCACATCCACTCAAACATATCTTATTATGTACCTGTCCAAACGACTTTATCGTAGAACCCCTGCATTGTGGAAACATGTCATTTGCCGAACAAGTTCACCGAGAATCATTCCCGTGTATTTACTTCTCACTCATGCACCCTGTCTATACATCCCTGAACAGTATGGGCTATTTAGCATGGCTAATTGCCTTTTAGGAGGAAACGCACGCAGACAGTGTGAGAAAGTGCAAAGTCCATACAGACAGTCGGAGGAGGCTGCAATTGAACCCAAGTCCCTGGCGGGATGGTGCAGCAGTGCTAACCAATGAGTCACCGTGTCGTCCAGCAACTGTAATTGTATTCACAGTTAACAGTCCTCTGCAAATTCTTTCGCCGCATTAACCAGCTCTGTGCAAAAAAATAACAAAAAACCCTAATGTATTTTAAAACTTTTCTCCTCACCTGTAAAGTTATGCAGCCCACTCTTGAATTGCGCCCCCTCCTGGAAATGACACATGCTATTCACATTACTTTCACATCTCATGATTTTATAAACCTCTATAAGGAGCCGACAATTTCCTCCCACCCGAAGTGTTTCCCTGCTCTCACTTAAGTCACTTGCTCTGTCTGATTACCTGAGAAAAGGTCAGGATTTTCTCCTTTTTTGATGGAAACATTTAAACACTGATAAAGAAAATGTTCTTGAACTCATTTAGCAAATGCTTCACCAACTAAATGTTTCACACTGTGGTACTCCGGTCAGTGTTTGGAAAATTAAATTCCCTACTATTACAAACCTTTTGTTCTGACATACACCTGAGCACTCTCTGCACATTTGTTCCTCAAGTTCCCTCTTCTTGTTGCAGCGTCTATAGTGCTATCCATCAGGGTGACATTTTCTTTATGGGAAAACGTGTTAAAACTTTTCAAATAAAACCTCTCCGCCACGATTTCAGTTTTTCTGTTAAATCCAAATTATATTCTCCAAATCAAATTTTCATGTGTGTATTCATCCAGAGGATGTGGGTATCACCGGCCAGGTCGGCATTCATTGCCCATCCCTATTACCCAGAGGGCAGTGAGAGTCAACCGCATTGCTGTGGGTCTGGAGTTGTGCGTAGGCCAGACCAAATAAGGATGGCAGTTTCCTTCCCTATAGGTCATCAGTGAACCAGATTGGTTTTTCCTAACAATTGAAAATAGTTTCATGGCCATCATTAGACTTTTCTTTCCAAATTTTATTGATTTAAATTGCCACCATTTGCTATGGTGGGATTTAAGTCCAGGTCCTCAGAACATTACCTGGGTCTCCAGATTGCTACTGTAGTGACAATACCTCATCGAGGATCACTCCCCTTGTCGTGATGTTAAAAAAAAAGAAAGCTCTCCTTCAATGCTTATAACTTGAGGAAATGAATTGATGCATCTCCAAAGGCTTCTCCAAAACGCTAGGAAGCAGAAATCTGTTTTGGGGATACAAATCATGCTTTTTATTCTTTTTTAACATTTCTGAGATAAATGAACAAGAAATGAATCTTTTTTAAAAAAAGAATCTTATACCATGGACATGTAATTTCTGAAGCTGGAGGGGGATTACAGAGATAGTTTATTCCGGAGGCTCACTGAAGATGTAATCTAGTATGGTTACGAAACGTCTGAACTTGAACCGTTCAGCTGAGTGAAGAAACTTACATCCAGAACCTCAACCTCAACCTCAACCTCATCTACAAATCTTCTCAGAACTCGATAGGCAGGGTTGTGAGGCTGGAGGAAACCCACAGTGACCTCTCCCAGCTGACTGGCCATGAAGCTACAAACGTCTCTGGAAATCGAGAGGGCAGAACAGAAAAAAAACAACAGTGACATTTCACAGCTGCACTCAGAGGCCGTACACTCTCGAAGGATTCAGCTGGTGATAAGCTCAGAGAGTTTCTGTGCGTTAAAGTATAAATCTAAGTCTGTTTTATTTTCGTAAATCTACATTAGTGAGTAAGGTGAAGGTTTCATTTTAATTTATCTTCTGGTCACTTTATTAATTTTTAAAATATGAAACATAGGTATTAAGTTATTCGAGGGCAGTATTTTGTGGAGCTGTAAAATGATAAGATGCAGAGATGGCCATTTTTTCAGTGATGTTCTCATCCTGTCGGATACGAGAGTTTAGACAGTATTTCAATGATCCCTGATGATTATGTCTGCACAAAGTGTGGATGCAAATCCTAACAATCACATAGATCAGTTGGACTGGCAGTTAAAGGCAGTGAGGATTTCACAGGAGCCGGGGATGTGATCATTGACAGTTTCGGTCAGAAAAACTGCAGATACAGTCTGGTAGATGGGTTACAGGGCAGGCAGGAGAGGGAGGCAGATGGTGCAGGAGTCTCCTCTGTCTATCTCACTGTCAAGCGAGTATACTGCTTTGGAAAATATAGGGAGTCACAGATACTCAGGGGAATGAAACACTGGCAGTCAAGTTACTTATACTGAGACTGGCTCTACTGTAATGTGAGATATATAAGTGTCCAGATGATCGATGGTGACAGGGGACTGTCTAGTCACGGGCAGGGACAGCTGTTTCTGCAGCTGACAGTGAGACAACAGAATGGGGTGGTACCTCCCTGGTGCCAGGATAAAGGATGCCTCTGAGAGGGAGCAGAATATTCTCAAAGGGGGAAATAACCCTTTGAGGGGAGGCCGTTGTTCATTGGTACCAATGACATAGGAATAGAAAATGACAAGTTTCTGATTAGAGAATACAGCGAATTAGTCTGGAGGATTAAAAAGTAGGTCCGTGAGGATAGAAATATCTGGATTACTCGAGATGCCACATTTTAGTGAGAGTAGGAACTGCAGGATAGAGCAGATGAATGAGTGGCGAAGGGTCTCGTGTTGAGGAGAATGTTTCACATTTCTGGATCATTGGAATCTCTCGTGGGGTAGTATTGACCGACAAAAGAATGATGGATTGTTTCTGCACTGGAAGGGAAGGTTTGCTAGTGCTACTCAGCAGGCGTTAAACCAGTGGGAGTGGGCGTAAACCCAAAGTGAGAGTTAGGAAATAACTACATCTGAGGCTGGTACAGTTCCGATGTCAAACAGTCAAGGGCAAGACAGAGCAAGAGGTGGGACTAATCCGATACACTGCATTTACATCAATGCAAGAGGCCTGACGGGAAAGGCAGACGAGCTCAGGCTATGGTTTTGAACATGGCACAGGGATATTATAACAATTACAGAGGCATGACTCTGGGATTAATAGGACTAGCAGCTGAATGTTCCAGGGTATAGATTTTACTGCAAGGATAGAAAGGGGGCAGCAGAGCAGGGGGATCGGTGCTGTTGATTAGGGATAACATTACGGCTGGGCTTTGGAAGGAAATTCCTGGGAGTACATCCAGGGACGTTGTTTGTGGGGAACTGAGAAATAAGAAATTGATGATCACCACATTGGGATTGTACTATCGACCCCCAGCCCCGCTTCCCCAGTAGTCAGCAGGGAATTGAGAAGCAAATTTACCAGCAGATCATTGTTATCTGTAAGAATAATATGATTGTATACAAAACTCGACCTTTTTTGCTTTATTCATTCACAGGATGAGAGTGTCACTGCCTGGGAACAGAGGGTAGTTAACAGTCAACCACATAGCTGTGTGTCTGGAGACACATGTGGGCCAGACCAGGTAAGGGTAGCAGATTTCTTCCCTGAAGGACATTAGTGTATTAATTGATTTTTTCCCCAGCATTCGACAATGGATTCATGGTCTTTAATAGATTTTTAATTCCAGATTTTTATTGAATTCACATTCCACTATCAGCAGTGACGGGATTCAAACCCAAGTCCATGAATATCAACTGGATTATCCGTCTAGGATAATATCAGTCGGCCATTGGGCAGGATGAGTCACTGAGGTATCAGTGGGGCAGCACATAAGCACCAAAGATCCCTGTGGTACTGTGGCTCAGTAGTTAGCACTGCTGCGTCATCGCAGGGACTTAGGTTTAATACCTGCCTCAGGCGACTATTTGTGTGGAATTTGCACATTCTCCCGTGTCTGCGTGGTTTTCCTCCCACAATCCAAAGATGTGCAGATTGGCTGCATTACCCATGTTAATTTGCCCATAGTATCCAGATGCAGTAGATGAGGTGTTTGGATGTGCAGGAAAATTTCTGCCTGGTGTGGAAAATTCCTTTGGGGCCTTGGACACAGGTGAGGTGTGAGTGAGTTGTGAGTGCAGGTTTTTACTGCTCCCCTGTCAATAAGGGAAGGTGAATGGTCGGTTGGTGGTGGGGGGGAACGCGTAGACCAAACAAGGGAATGGTCTCTGATTAACACAGATAGGGCTGGGGAGGGAAATATGTTCCTGGTTATGGAGTATGACTGTAGGTAGCGGACATGGCAGAAGTCAATGGATTGTATGTGGAGATTCGTGGGGTGGCAAGTGAGGACTGGGGGATTATATTCTTACTATGGTTGAATGGATGGGTAAAGGTGGAGGTGCGGGAAGTGGAAAATATGCGTTGAAGGGCATTGTTGATCATGTGAGATGGTATTTGCTGTCCTTGAAATAGGAACCGTTCTGGAATGTCCAGGAGTGGAATTGCTTCTCCTGGGAACAGATATGGCAGATGCGGAGGAATTGTGAGTACAGGGTCATACTTTTACAGGCGTATACTAGAAGGAAATCAGGAGAGAAAAAAGAGGACATGAAATAGCTTCAGCAAATGGTTTAAGGAGTATCCAAAGACGTTATACAAATACATCACAGATCAAAGAATAACCAGGGAGAGAATAGGACCCCTTCAAGATCAAGAAGGCCATATATGGAACTGCAGGAGGTGGAAGACATACTAAACCACTGGAACGTAGAACATAGAAAAGTACAGCAGAGAACAGGCCCTTAGGCACATGATGTTGTTCTGAGATTAATTGTAATGTAAAATATAGTAACTTAACCTATGCACCTTTCAACTCACTGCTATCCATGTGCATGTCCAGCAGTCGATTAAATGTCCCCAATTACTTCGCTTCTACCACCTCAACTGGCATCGCATTCCATGCATCCCCAACTCTCTGCAGAAAGAACATACCTCTGAAGTCTCCTTTATGACTTCCTCCTAATATCTTCAAACTATGTCTTCTCGGACCAGTAAATCCTGCCCTGGGGAAACGCCTCTGGCTATTGACTCTCTCTATTCCTCTCAGTATTTTGTACACCTCCACTAGGTCTCCTCTATTCCTCCTTCTCTCCAACGAGAAAAGTCCAAGCTTATTCAACCTTCCTTCATAAGACAAGCCCTCGAGTCCAGGAAACATCTTGGTAAACCTTCTTTGCACCCTCTCCAAAGCCTCTGTATCTTTCCTCTGATAGGGCGACCAGAACTGGATGCAACATTCCAAATGTGGTCTCACCAGGGTCTTGTAGAACTGCAGCAAAACATCGCGGCTCTTAAACTCGATACCCCTGTTAATGAAATCCAAAACATCTATCCACTTGAGTGGCAAATTTGAGGGATTTCTGTACTTCACACCCATATCCCTCCACAGTGTGTCCCTCCACACTGCCAAGAATCCTGTCTTTAATCCTGTATTCAGCATTCGAGTTCGACCTTCCAAAATCCATCACTTCACATTCATCCAGGTTGAACTTCATCTGTCATTTCTCAGCCCAGCTCTGCATCCTGTCTATGTCGCGCTGCAGCCGGCAGTAGCCCTCTATATTATCAATGACACCTCCAACCTTTGTGTCATCTGCAAATTTATTAACTCACCCCTCAACCATCTTATCCAAGACATTTACAAAAACAGTAAACAGCAGAGGCCCAAGAATAGAGCCCTGCGGGACCCCACTCAACACTGTACTTCAGGCAGAATACTTTCCATCTCCAACCACTCTCTGCTTTCTGTCAGCCAGCCAATTCTGAAACCAGATAGCCAAATCTCCCTGTATCCCATATCTCCTGACTTTATGAATGAGCCTACCATGGGGAACACTATCAAATGCCTTGCTGAAGTACACATCCACTGCTCGACCGTCATCAATCTATCTTGACACCTTCTCAAAGTACTCAATAAGATTTGTGAGGTACGACCTGCCCCTCACAAAGCCATGCTGAATGCCTTTAATCATACTATGCTTTGCCAAATACTCATAAATCCTATCCCTCAGAATTCATTCCAAAACTTTGCTGAGGACAGGCTTTAGACTGGACTGTAATTGCCAGGGATTTCCCTATTAACCTTCTTGAAAAGTAAAACAACATTCTCCTCCTTCCAATCCTCCGGTACAACTCCGGGGGAGAATGATTAGCGAAATATCCTGGCCAGCAGCTTCACAACCTCCTTTCTCGCTTCCCGGAGCAGCCTAGGATTGGTGGGTGGCACAGTGGTTAGCACTGCTGCCTCACAACGCCAGAGACCCGGGTTCAATTCCCACCTCAGGCGATTGACTGTGTGGAGTTTGCATGTTCTTCCCGTGTCTGCGTGGGTTTCCTCCGGGTGCTGCGGTTTCCTCCCACAGTCCAAAGAGGTGCAGCTCAGGTGAGTTGGCCATACTCAATTGCCTGTAGTGTTAGGTAAGAGGTAAATGTAAATGTATGAATTGGGGTATGGGTGGGTTGCGCTTCGGCGGGTCGGTGTGGACTTGTTGGGCCGAAGGGCCTGTTTCCACACTGTAATGTAATCTAAAATCTAAATCCGAACTGGCCCTGGGGACTTGTCAAGCTTAATGTTTTCCAAAATTTCTGGCACACCATCTTCATCAATCTTGATTTGGTCAAAACAGTATCCCATCTCGTCTAACTTTTCATTTACGACAAGCACACTTTCCTTGGTGGAAACCAAAGCAAAAAAAAAACCTCATTCGGGGATTCCCCTATCTGCTCAGACTCCTCGCACAAGTTCCCTACGCTATCCATGATCGGCCTTACCTTCTACCTGATCATCCTCTTATTCCTCACGTATGAGTAAAACGCTTTGGGTTCTCCCTAATCCTTCTTGCCAAGCCTATTTCATGGACCCTCCTGGCTCTTCTCAGTCCATTTCTGAGCTGCTTTCTAGCAAGCCTGTAAACCTCTAAAGCTGTGCTAGATCGTTACTTCATCCACCTTACGGTAGCTGCCTTCTTCCTTTTAATGAGAAGCCCTTCTGTTCTCATCATCCAAGGTTCCTTAATCTTACCACTTCTTATGTGTCTCAGAGGAACAAATTTTTTCATCAGTTGCAACAACTGCTCCTTAAAAAGTCTCCATGTCTGCTGTGCCCTTTCTGTGGATCAATTGCTCCTAGACTGTACTTCCCAACTCCTGTCTGATCGCGTAGTAATTTCCTTTGCCCCAATTAAATATTTTCCCTCGGTAACTGTCCCTTTCACTCTCCAACGCTATGCTAAATGTGAGTACTTTCACCAAAGTGCTCTCCCAACTCGAGATCTGAACCTGTCCTGGCCCGTTGCCAAGCACCAAATCCAAAATGGCCTCTCCCCTCGTCGGTCTGTCCACATACTGAGTAAGGAAACCCTCCTGAACACACATGACAAAAACAGCTCCTTCCAAACCATCTGTAATTAGGAGGATCCAGGTGATATTGGGAAAGTTGAAATCACGCATAGCAACAACCCTGCTACTCTTGCGTTTTTGAAGAACCTGCCCGCCAAAGACTTCTTCAATCTCTCTACTGCTATTAGGTGGTCTGGACAAACCCCCAGTGCGGTGGCTATTCCCTTGCTGTTCCTAACTTCCACCCATACTGACTCTGTACACAAACCTTCCTCAACAACCTTCGTTTCTGTATCTGTGTTGCACTCTCTGATCAGCAATGCTACATTCCCTCCTCTTTTTCTAATCTCCCTGTTCTTGTTAAATATTCTAAACCCTGGAACATCAAGCAACCATCCCTGCCCCTGTGAAACCCATCATGGGTCTCCATTATGGCCGCAACATCGTAGCCCCAAGTACTGAACCATGCTCTAAATTCATCAGACTTATTCCAGACACTCCTTGCATTAAAGCAGACACATTTTAACTGAAAACTTTGTTTCACCGCGTGAAAAACCTTTTTGATAGATTCGATATATCCTGTCATTGTCCTGTCTGCAACTGATCCCTTCTCAGACATGTGTATCTGATTCCCACCCCACTGCCAAACTAATTTTAACCCTCCCGAATCGCATGAGCAAATCTCCCACCCAGGACATTTGTACATCTCCGGTTCAGGTGCAACCAGTCCCTGATGTACAGGTCCCCTGTTCCCCAGACGGTATTCCAATGGTCTAGGTATCTGAAGCCCTCCCTCCTGCACCAGCCTCGCAGCCATGTGTTAAGCTGCATTCGCTGACTGTTCCTTATCTCACTATCTTGTGGCACCGGTAGAAAACCCAAGATTACTACTCTACTTGTCCTGTTCTTCAGCTTCCAACCTGATTCTCTGTAGTCAGTTTTCAGACCCTCAATCCTTTTCCTGGATATATCATTGGTGCCAATATATACCACGATTTCTTTCTGCTCACCATCCCCCTTCAGAAACTTGTAAACCCGATCGGCGACATCCCGGACCCTGGCACCGGGGAGGCAACATATCTTCCGGGTTCCTGACCACAAAGCCTCTAGTCAATCCGTCTAACTATTAAGTCTCCTACCTGTAGCGCTTTTCTATTTTCCCTCCTTCCCTTCTGAGCCTCAGTGCCAGAGACCTGACGTATATGGCTTTCCCCTGGTAGACTGTCCCCACCAGCAGTATCCAAAACGGTATACTTATTGCTGAGGGGAACGGCCACTGGGTATCCCTGTTCTAACCATCGGTTCTCTTTTCTCCCGCGACAGTAACTCAGCTATCCTTACCCTGTGTCTGGGAAGTGACCACCTCACTGTACATCCTCTCAATTCCCCCCTCAGACTCAGGGATTGATCCGTAGTTCATCCAGCTCCAGCTCCAGTCCCCTAACTCGGTCTTCGAGGAGCTAGAGTTGGGTTCATTTCCCGCAGATGTAGTCGACAGAGACATATGAAGTGTCTCTCACCTGCAACATTCTGCTGGAGGAACATGCTACTGTCCTGACATCCATTTCCCGCTTCTACGAAAGCCCGCACAGAACTAAACAAAGGAGGCGAAAAAAAGAGAAACCTGAAGACTTACCAATTTTACAGACTATTAGTAAGGTTAGAGGAGGTGGGTGGGAGCGACGCCTGAACTAAGCTTTTTGAAACGTTAGATTCATCCTCCCAGAAGTCCTTCGCTCCTCCCTCATAACTCTCGGCAATTGGAAACCCCAACGCCTGAACTAAGGTTTTTAAACCATTAGTCTCACCTTCCCAGAAGTCGTTCGCACCTCCCTCGCTCCTCCCTCGCACCTCTAGTATTCTATGTCATTTTTTCACTGGAGAAGAATATGGAAGCTGAAGAGTTTGGAGAAATAAATAGTGATAACTTGAAAAGTGTCCATATTATAGAGGAGGAGGTACTGGATGTCTTAATTCGCATCAAGGTGGATATAGCTTCGGGACCTGATCAGGTGTATTCACGAAATTTGTGGAAAGACAGGGAAGTGATTGCTGGGAACCTCCCTTAGATATTTATACCATCGTTCGTGACAAGTGAGGTGTTGGCAGATGGGTGCCATTCTTTAAATAAAAAGGTGGTAAGGAGAGGCCAGGGAACAAGAGAACAGTGAACCTGAAGTCAGTGTCAGGCAAGATGTTGGAAGGGGTTCTGAGAGACAGGACTTACATGTATTTGGAAAGACAAGGAATGATTGGGGATAGTCAACATGGCTTTGTGAGTGGAAATTCTCTCGCTAACTTGATTGAGTTTATATTTGAAGAAATGACAAAGATGATTACTAATAGTCTGTAAAATAGGTAAGTCTTCAGGTTTCTCTTTTGTTCTTGGCAGACTTTTGGCATTGTGTATGTGGGAATTGAACAGGACTCCACAAAGCAGACTGGTGAGCAAGATTAGACAGCATGGAATGCAGGTAGATCTAACCATTTAGATACAAAACTGGCTTGAAGGTCATTCCTGAAGAAGGGCCTGTGCC
>NW_025207582.1:11451-13122 GCF_004010195.1 Chiloscyllium plagiosum | reverse complement strand
TTGTCATAGGAAGGATGTTATTAACCAGGGAACTATCCAAAAGAAATTTGCAAGGATGTTACCTGGTCTCAACGGTCTGCGTTATAGGGAGAGGTTGGACACGCTAGTACATTTTTCCAAAGGGCATAGGAGACTGAGGAGGGAACTCATAGAGATGTATACAATGATGAGAGTTATGGATAGGGTGAATGCACTCAGTCTTTTTCTGAGGATTGGGGAATCGAGGATTGAGGCCATCAGTTTAAGGTTAGAGTGGACAGAATAAAATGGAACCTGAAGGGCAACATTTTTACACAGAGGGTTGTACGCATATGGAATGAGCTGCCAGTGGAAATGGTTGTGACGGTTAACTTAACAACATTTAAAAGGCATTTGGACAATTACATGGATAGGAAAGGATTCTGAGTATATGGGCAAAGTGCAGGGAAATGGAGTGAGTGGGGACGGATGGTTTTGTCAGCATGGACCAGTTTGGGCCAAAGGGCTTGTCTCTGTGCTGTAGGACTCGGTGACACTACATATGGGCATTTTTAGGCGCTGAAAGTTATGGCAGAGATATGGAATGCGTTAAGGGAATGAATTATGTCATAAAGCTGTGCAAATGGCTGTGGTTGGGGAAGGTTATAGGGATCGGGAGTGCAACATGTGGTACAGTTGACTAAAAGATGTAGGTGGGGTAAATGGCAAAGGGAGGAAGAGAACACATTGTAGGACCCGAAAACAGGTTATCAAGATGGGAAGAGTCAAGGTGTGAGCATAGTTCTGGAGATCAACAAACCTGTTGGGGATCGAGAAGTTTAGATATTAAGAGGAGTTGCAGGAACAAGAAGATGTTCAGGGATTTAGCTGATTACAAAAACGTTGCACGTACAAATATTTTGTATGGACTGGAAGCTGATAAGTTCCGGTCCTGGTGGTTGAGAAAGAAAATGCCAATATGTACATTCAGATTTGACATGCTCAAAGTGAATAAAGAGTTACAAAATACAACCATTCACCACTGACCATGCCTTCAATAAGGCGTTTGATCAGGTGAGTTCAGTAAGGTATTTGATAAGGTGAGTTCAAGAAAGCATTTGATAAGTTTCCCCATGATCGACTGATGAAAAAAATGAAGTAACATGGGGTCCAGGGTGTACTAGCTAAATGGATAAAGAACTGACTGAGCAATAGGAGACAGAGAATAATAGTTGAAGGAAGTTTCTCAAAATGGAGACCTATGACTTGTGGTGTTCTGCAGTGATCCTTGTTGGGACCACTGTCGTTTGTGATACACATAAATGATCTGGAGGAAGGTAGAGGTGGTCTGATGAGCAAGTTTGCAGATGACACAAAGATTGGTGGAGTAGCAGATAGTGAAGTGGACTGTCAGAGAATGCAGCAGAATATAGATAGACTGGGGAGTTGGGCAAAGAATTGGCAGATGGAGTTCAATCCGGGCATTATGGTGTTCAGGTCCATTGCTCCCTCAAGGTGGGAATGCAGGTCGGTAGAGTGGTAAAGAAGAATGAGGCATGCTTCCCTTCATCGGACAGGATATTGAATATAAGTGTTGGCAGGTCATATTACAGTTGTATAAGACTTTGTTTTGGCTGCTTCTGGAATACTGCGTACAGTTCTGGTCGCCACATTACCAAAAGGATGTGGATGCTTTGGAGAGGGTGCAGAGGA
>NW_025207582.1:6320-11198 GCF_004010195.1 Chiloscyllium plagiosum | reverse complement strand
TTTCCTTTGTATCAGCAGATGAAACATTACCTGCACACATCGTGCAGTGTTTGAAGATTCAAAACTCCACAGAATCAAAAGCTTCTGTCCACACAGAACTGGCTACTTCCAATCCATTTGATTAAAATCAAATTCCCAACTGACCATTTGAAGCCCACAGGATAAAAATAAGCTCGCCACAGCTCATTGACCATTTCTACTTCACAGTTCCAAACCAGCGTTTCCCAGAGAAATACCTATTTACAGTTAACGCACAAAAGGAGAGATCATCCCTGGCCACCACCCCTGACACACATAACTGACCATTCACAATCCAAAGGTAAAACTCAGGTGCCTTGGGAGAAATGACTGTGCACAATCCACAGAATAAAAAAATAATCAGATCCACACGCTGATCTGACCTTTCAGAATCCACAAGGTGAGATTCATATTCTCAGACAGACATGACCACAATCTGTAGAATTAGAAACAAACTCCCCACAAAAAGTCCATTCAAAAATGCCAGGATTCACCTGCTCCACATGCATATCTATCCCTTGCCAAGCCACAGGAAAAGTAAACTCCCACACATTGGGAGTGCCAATGTGCACATTCTCAGGTCATGGATTAAGGACAGCATGACACATTGAACTGTCTATTAGCATTCCATAGGAGAGATGAAAACCTCCCATTCGCTGAAAAAGCAGATCATCCCCAATCCACACCATGGGTTATAAATCAGCTTGCCCCAGGAACAGACAAGTGCACACGTTGAGAATATCCTCCTACACAGCTGGTCAAATACTGTCCTTGGGAAAAGAAACAGAAACTCGAACAGTACTGAACCCACACAGTAACATGAATGAGGCAATATTCAAAAGCTGTAACCATCAGCATTTGGTTAATAATTAATTGTTTAATCAACCAGTCATAACACACATGCCAACATTAATTATATTCATTTGAAGATATGTTCAAACTTCTGAAAAAGAGTTGTCTTCACTGTTTCCAAACTGCTGTCCCACTGAAAGGTCAGTCACCTGGACCGGCAATTAGCCAATACCCTGGCAAGTTGTAAATCCCCTCTCTCAACCGGGTCTCTGTAATGACCAGAACTTCATAGCCCCTCGTACTAATCCAGGTTCTATTCCCATCTGTTTTACCTGTAAGACCTCTTGCGTTGAAATAAATAGACGTTAATCCATCAGTAGCATCATGTTAATTTACCTGTCTCTGCGTGTCCTTTCTTTTGGATTAAGTAATAATTAGCACATCGCTACTTGTCGAAGCTTTTTTTGTTCAGATATGATATTGCTTTCTCTTAGCTGCATTATATTTAGGAACATTTAAGTTCAAGAGAATTATGAACGTGACAAGTCATACATGTGTGTGTCTCAATATGTATGTTTCTGAATTTCTCTGTCGGTTTGCAATTGACATTGTAAGTTTCGATCAAAATATATAAATTCCATTTTCATAGTATTTGTGATAATGAAAGAATGATTTTTTTTTTTATTATTGGTACATGCTATACATTTAATCATACATCAACACTTTGCACCACGGCATTTAGGAATGACCGATAAATATTGGCTCAACCAGCAACACCTGCCTTTCTTCAGACGTTACTTTTTTGAAATGAAAAGAATGATTGTTCGTTTGGCCACAATTACAAAAAGGTCCTGTCCATGTCGCTCTCTTCCCTTCAGAACATTTTGAAAATGGGCAAGTGGGAGCAGGATCCAACGCTGAATGATCAGCCATGATCTGTTGAGAGGCGAAGCAGGATAGAATGGTGGAATGGCCTATTTCTGCCAATATTTCTCTGCTGATGTTTCTTCTAATTAACCATTACCAACTACTTTTATCCTGCTGTTTTCCACATTACCAATACTTGAAACATCAATTACTTCTTTAAAGTGTAAAACATTGCATGACTTAAAGGGATTTCATCCGAATCCGCTTTGGGTTCTCTATGCTCAAGAGAGTCAGCATTGTGAATCGTGACTGTCTAATTAACTGGGAACTTGAGCTTTAAAATAAGTTTAATGAAGCTCTTTTATGTGTTGACGACTGGCGTGAAAATCTTATTAAATGTTGGGTGTGTCAGTACGGTACATTATGCCGTAGTGTCCATGGATGAGGAGGTTTTTGTGTCTTAGCCATGATAAATTACACCAATTTATGCACGGATGTGTAGGGGTTTGGATTGGTTGTCCATGCTAAATTACAGCATAGTATCCACGAATGTGTAGTTTGGGTGTGTTAACCATGCCAAATTTCACCATAGTGTCCACGGATGTGTAGGTTGGGTGAGGTGGTATGGAAAATAAAGAACATGAAAGCATGGGAAGGGTTAAAGCATGAAGACTACTGGCGATCTGTGGTCTGTGGAAGGCAGGATGGGCTGAGAACAGTGGAATGCTCTTACACCAATTACCAGAGTAAAGTTAAGGCTGAAAGGTCACTATGGCAAGATGCGATAACAGTTAGTAGAGGTAGCTTTCCCGTTAAGTGTTATTGTGATAGGATTGGGACCATAAATATTTGGGACATTACATGAAAATATCTAATTAATATTTAGTAGAGTCAGCTTGAGACAGGAGTCTATTATAATAGCTGGAATAGCTAAATATCTGTCATGGCAGGTTAGCCTGGAATGGAAGGTCACTGTAGTTGAAGTGATAATAAATATCTAATCATGGCATTAGGAAAGTATGTAGTAGGGTCTGGAATGAAAGACCATTGTTGCAAATAGTTAGCAATAAATATCTAACCGTGATATAAGAATAATTTAAGTAGAATGTACAACTAAAGAAATAATGGGAACTAATATCACTGGCTTATTGTGTAGCCAGAGTGAGGTACTTTGGTTAATATAGTTGGACATGCTGATAAGGTAACAGGAACATGATAAAAAAAGATATAAAATCCACAGACCCTGAGGTTCGTGGCCATTTGAGAATCTGCTTTCGAAGTGTCATGATCTTTTTGTTTGCAAATAAAAAACCTACTTCGTGAAGAACTGTCTCCTGGTGATTCTCAATATTGTCTCCACGGCATTAGCCATGGGAAATATTGGGTGGGCTACTAGTCCAGATGGGATCCTCTTCCAAGAGCTGGTGTGGAATCGCTCGGCTGTATGACCTGTCTCAACACTGTATGGATTCTATGAAGTTCAGGATTTGCTCCCTCTCTACTTGTAACATCTATGCATTGATAACGAAAATTCTCTTGAACTCATTTAACAAATTCTTCATCATCCAAATCTTTAAATATGGCAGTCATAGTCAGTATTTGGAAAATTAAACGCCCTTATTTTTAGAACCTTACTATTCTTACTGATGTTGAGATCTCAATATGTTTACTACGCAAATTGTTTCTCACTATTGTGTGTGTGTGTGGGGGGGGGGGGGGGGGGGGGATGGGGAGGGGTGGCTGCTGTACAACCCTGTGAAGGTCACCATCCCTCTCTTATTCCTCATTTTAATCCATATGTGTTCACGAAATGGTCTCTCAGAAATATGTGCTCCAATTACAGTAGTGATTTTTTTCCTGAATTAAAAATCCCTCCCTCTCCTCTCTTGCCTCTCTCCCTATCCTTCACATAACATCTAAAACCCAAAACATTGAGCTGTTATTCTTGTCGTCCCCGCAGCCAGGTTTATGTCATAACTACAAAAGCCCAGTACCATGTAAAGATATATGCCGTGAGTTCATCGCTCATATCTGTAAGACCTCTTGCACTGAAAGAAATTTATTTGAATTCCTCAGTTATTTTGATCCCTGACTTCCTCCTATTTTGTTTTTTTCTAATTAACTTATTCTTTTCTGCTTCTGAATCGTCCTCACCCTCCTTTCTATTTTCACTCTTATTTAGGAAGTTCCCACTACCATCTCTAAACGTGTATAGGCTCGAAAAATAAAGCCGAACAGGCTAACGGTCTCTTTCCAATTCAGGTCTTTTCTGTCCCAGAAGACATCCCAATGATCCATGAAACGGAATCCCTGCAGCCTGCACCACCTCTTCAGCCACGGATTTATCTGTCCTGCCCTTCCCTTCCTTCCCTCATTAGAACTTGGCATTGGAAGGAAACCACAAATTATTACTTGAGATGTTCTGTATTTTAACCTGCTCCCTAACCTTTTATACTCACTCCGCAAAGCTTTAACCCATTCCCTGACTCTGTCATTCCTATTGATTTGTACAATAACTTCCAGCTTCTCACTCTCCCCTTTGACAATATGCTTCACACATTTTGAGAAGTCCTTTACCCTGGCCCCAGAAAAGTAACAGACTCTCCTAGATTCACTCTCCCTTCTGCTGAATCTCCTGTCTGAGCCCCTGACAGCAGAGGCCCTGTTAACAATTATTCTTTGAAATCTTGACAAACCAGTTAAACATCAGATTCATTCTTCGTGCCCAAGATCTGGCTACTATTTCTATTTTCCCCTGAGAGACTACCTCTTTTCACAGCATCCGAAACAGAGAGGAATAGCCATAAGAGATTTCTGAACTCCCCTCTGACATTTCCTGACAGTCAATCATCTATCTGATTGGTCCTGCTGTGTAACCACTTATCGAAATCTATTCGGCATCACACTCAGTGTCTCCTGTATGTCTCCAATGACATTAAGTCTGAAATGAAGACGCTCTCAATAGCATCTTATATCTAAAAACAAAACTGCCTTTCAATCCCCATCGATTTAATATGGAGCATGCATAAAATAGTAAGGGAAAGCAATTTAACTATTAAAAAGAGAGCAAAGACTTAACAGCATGGTGGCTCAGAGGTTAGCTCTGCTGACACAGCGCCAGGGACCCAGCTTCGATTCCAGCCTAGGGCGACTGTCTGTGTGGAGTTTGCACATTCTCCCTGTGTCTGCGTGGGTTTCCTC
>NW_025207582.1:2110-4348 GCF_004010195.1 Chiloscyllium plagiosum | reverse complement strand
AGTAACAATGGAATTAATGATTGATTCAGCAATCATGAGCTGAGGCAGGGATGGGTTGAAGAGCTGTGTTCCAGATGGAAACAATAAATTTGGTGATGATGTAATTATCTTTCTGCATTGATCTCAGGCTCCAGTATCAAGCCACAAGCAAACAGGGTTCATCCAGAGTCAGTTCCTGCTAAGCTCGATGGACTCACTGAGATCCACAAAGCATTTTCATAGAAGCACTGACGATGTCAGCTCATCTCCCACATTCGACCTGATTCCCGAGCTTCGGCTCCCATCTGCCACCGAGCCCTCTGATTGGGCCGTGGATTCCCCATCAACACAGCAGCTGATTGGTGGAAATAATCAAATAAAGAAAGGGAGGGATATCAGCATCAGGCCGGGGGAAGAACTGAATTGGAACAGACAACGTATTGCTGGAAATACATTTGTAATCAAAAGATACAGTTTTATTATAGTACGTTATTTATACTTTATAATAGAAACCTTGTTTTTAACATTTGTCCCGATATGTGGATCAGAGAATTCCGTGAGGAAGAGTGGAGAGGATCCTGTCATTGTTTTTCCCCACATTGACCTGCAATCCAACATGATCCTTCCCTCCATGTCCTTTTTTAACAATCCGACTCACTCACTGGGAAGGGATTGCTTGGGATGAATGCTTTTTTTGTGCATGTTTAATTACCCTTCCAGTTATGTTTTTATTGTTCAGCTCATAGCTAACATCACTTTACGCTGGCTTTACTCCTGCAGTCTCTTTCATTCTGATCCTCAGATGGATGCATTCCTTGCTCATTAGGAAAGCAGTGTTATCATGATGTTCCTCCTCCTTCTCCTTTCAGTCCATTCCTCACCTGGACTCCTCTTCCAATCTCTGCTGCATCTCATGTTGCCTCTCAGTTTCTTAGATTTATTCATCAATTGAGTTACTTTTATGATGGGATATTTCGCTGCATACTTTAACTGGTCTCTGAACTTTTTCTGTGTTACCACATAAATAACTGCATTTGTGCAGCAGCTTAGATTCCACAGCATATATCCGACTTGTTTAAAGAGATCAGCAGCAGTGGAATCCAAGGAATAACCAGCTTGAAAGAAAAATAAAATATACCCCAACCAGAGAAGGATGAAGCTGGCAGATATAGCAAAGAGTAAAAGCACAGAATTCTGCCTGCTCTCTACCTGCGGGTCTTTCTCTGTTTTTCTCTGACCCCTCAGTCTCTTACGCATCTGATTGGCCTCAGTGATATATCTGACAGTCAGAACATTCAGAAAGAATGAAAGTAAATGGAAGAAATGGTGTTAAAAATTTTTCAAAATACTTAAAATTTATCCAGCGACTATCATTATAATAGCCGTAGCTGTTATAACAGTACCATGGAACATTATTGATGATCTTTCCAGGTTTAAATCGGAAATAGATAAGAATGTTCTTCACAGAAAACAAAATACAGATTGTTGCCAGAATCCTCGTTGCAGTTTTCTCTGTGCAATCCTGAGATTTCATCTGATGTGAACAAATAGCAATAAATCGATCAAAAGAAAAGGCGACAGTGAACGAGACAGAACAATCAATGGTCACGCGGTTCAGGGCATAGATAACACGAAAGACTGGAGTGATGTCCAGGAAACACCGTGGATAATATAGTAAGCAAACTGATCAAGTATGACATAAAATATAATGAAGAGTAGATCAGATGTTGCCATGGCCAACAGATAGCGAGTGGTACATTTAGAAAGACCACAGTTACCCCGAGCCAAAAGTACAATCGTCACTAGACTCACTGTAAGAGAGAGAGGGAGAAAAAGAGACGTGAAGTTACTGATAAAACATTCTCAGTGACTGCGCCCAGACTGTGAGTAATGGATTTTCGCATACAGAAAATTGTAGGTCCATATCATATGAAGTTTAAACAATCAGAACCAGAGCAACAAATCATCTATAAATGAATCATTTTCACTTGTAAATTACATAGAGAAGAGCATGAGCAGCAGATTACTCTCAGAAATACTGTCATATATTCAGTGTATTTTTTGGGGTTCGACAGTGGTTGATATCAACTGCTTTGTAGGTTACTCTAATGGAATAGTTTTTCCCATAAGACCATAACATCAATACAAAGACAACAACAATCAGTAAACAAAATACTGGAGACACCTAACACAGACATTGGTTGCAAAATACATTCATACAATTTTGAAGCCTCCATAGTTGAGATTGCCTCCAGAAGT